>NC_056741.1:667940091-668155091 GCF_019279795.1 Protopterus annectens | reverse complement strand
AGTGTTTACTGTCTAAAAGAGTGTAGGCTAGTAGCTTTAGTATTGTTTCTCACCCACCTTCCCTCCCTGTTGGTGTCTTGCTGTTATACTTGGTGGCTTTGCAGTTGCCCGCCCCTACTGTAAATTTGACTTGGGGCACTCCCCCAGTCTAGTGTCATTAGCTCATTCTACATAATACCGAGAGAACATTTGAGAAGGTCAACCCACTTAGTTTCCTAACCTTGAGTTATCTTTTGCTTCTCCTCTCTCCCTTTCCTTTATAAAAAAAAACTTTGCTAGACTCTCCCTGTGTTCTGCTTAACTGTAACAAAAAAAGTGTACACTTGTTTCCTTCCTTTCCTGTAACTAGTCTAGTCCAGATACAGATTTGCTATATCCAGGACTGTTTGTAATCTTCTGAGCCTCCATGCCTGTCTGTGTTGGAGGGAAGCCTTCTAGCTTATCAGTGGGAGTGGTAAACACTAGGTGGCCCAGAAATTGTAGTTATTGGCCATTTGGGCAGTTTTTCCATCTCTCTCAACTTCCTGATTTAAAAGGCCACATTTGCACTTGTTCCTCCTCCCTTCCTGTAACTAGTCTAGTCCAGATACAGATTTGCTGTATCCAGGAGTGTTTGTAAGCTCCTGAGGCCCCCTAGCCTTTCTATGTTAGAGGGAAGCCTCCTAGCTTATCAGTGGGAGTGGTAATCACTAGGTAACTATCTATCACATAAGGAGTGGTTTCTGGCCCAGAAAATGTAGTTATTGGCCATTTGGACAATTTTTTCATCTCTTTCAACTTTCTGATTTAAAAGCCCACATTTGCACTTGTTTCTTTCCTGTAACTAGTCTAGTTCAGATACAGAATCTTAGGTTTAGCACTTGAATTTGCTTATTTGTGCTCAGCACTTGTTTAGAACTTGTTAGCCTTTCTATGTTAGAGGGAAGCCTCCTAGCTTATCAGTGGGAGTGGTAATCACTAGGTAACTATCTATCACATAAGGAGTGGTTTCTGGCCCAGAAAATGTAGTTATTGGCCATTTGGACAATTTTTTCATCTCTTTCAACTTTCTGATTTAAAAGCCCACGTTTGCACTTGTTTCTTTCCTGTAACTAGTCTAGTTCAGATACAGAATCTTAGGTTTAGCACTTGAATTTGCTTATTTGTGCTCAGCACTTGTTTAGAACTTGTTGTAAGCACTGAATAAGCTACAAATTACTACAGCACTCAACCTTCTTCATTACCTAGAGGAAAACAGTTTTTGTACTTACTTTTCTCACTTGCTTAGAGAAAAACAGTTGTACTCACTTTCCTCACTTGTCTAGAGGAAAATATTTTTTATTCAGGCATGTCCAAGGATCAGCTCCCAGTTTTCTTTCCTGTCTATCTGATGAATCTGGGCATCTTGGGGCAATGTAGCAATTGCTTCATGTACACAGACAATCCTCTCCTCCTACCACCCAACTCTACAACCTGTAAGAGATGCACTTATCTAGCCAAACTGGAGGTAAAGCTCTTTCCAACCAAGACTGAATTTGACTGTCAAGAGGAGAAGGTAAACACTTGCATCACACCACACTCATCACATATTCCCACTAAACCTACCCCACCAAAATCCACACATAGAAACACAAAAACATTCATGGAGGCTCTCAATAATAATCTGCTCAAGCAACAAAGACCTCCAAAGCAGAAACGCATGCAACCTCCACCCCCCAACACAGCCCAAATGACACACAGCCCAGAGACTCAGTTTGCCTTTCAACCACAGCCTGTAAGTCAAAACAATGTACCCAACACACTAGTCATAGGTGACTCTATAGTCAGGCACACTGATGTCCCACTCACCAGGCTAAACAAGGAGAAGGTTACTGTCAGCTGC
The DNA here is from genome assembly GCF_019279795.1 of Protopterus annectens. Lineage (NCBI taxonomy): Eukaryota > Metazoa > Chordata > Ceratodontiformes > Protopteridae > Protopterus > Protopterus annectens. The sequence goes on along the minus strand of NC_056741.1, from coordinate 668,153,230 downwards.
CTGTTGAGTGCCAAGATCTGCCACATAACCCACACACTCAGGTCACTCCACAACAAGTACAAATATGACTCTGTCATTGTCCATGTTGGTGTGAATGACCTGAGATGTACCTCCCTGGACTACATGAAAAGAGACATGGAAGAACTCTCCAATCTTGTAGCCCAGGCAGATATGACCCTAGCCCTGAGTAGCATCCTGCCATTGCTCAGAATGATACTGCATTACATGGACAAAATGACTGACTTCAACAATTGGCTAAGCTTCTGGTTTCATTGCAAGGGGATCCAGTATCTGTCTGCCTGGGACGACATGGTTGACAGACCATGATGCTTTGCCAGATATGGCCTGCACCTGTCACCCCTGGGATTGTGGATACTGGCTGTCCCTATAGTGCCTTTTTTAAGAAAGGTTCAAATGACAAATTCACCACCGTAACAGGAACAGGCAAGCAAAAATTGAGGGTAATGGTACTCAATGCTAGAAGTCTAAACCTCAAAATGCACTCCCTCGAGGCACTCCTTAAAATGGAGAACATCGATATCTGTGCAGTGACTGAGACCTGGTTCAAGGTTCCAAACAGCACCCCTGCATTACCTGGCTATAACTCATACTACACTTTTCGGCGGAAGTGTGTCCATATTCATTAAGGATATCCACACCTCCAGGCTAGTTGCTCAGCATAATGCATCTGAGGTTATCCAAGTGTAACTAACTCTGGGCAAAACTGCAATCCATATTGTAGCTTGCTGCAGATCTCCCATCATGTCCCAGGATTCCCACTCCTCTTTTCTTGATATACTGGAAAATATTAGGGTTCAGCCAAACACCCTAATAATTGATGATTTCAACTATCCCACCATTAACTGGGAAAACTCCTCATGTACCAACTCCTTCACTCAACGCTTTCTGGAATTCATAAATTCCAATTCCCTGGATCAACGTATCCACACCCCCTCCAGGGACAACAGTATCCTAGACCTAGTCATTATCAACATGAGTGACCGGTGTTCCACACCTGAAGTCAACTCCTCATTGGTCAGATCCGACCATAAGCTAATCACCCTAGATATCCACATCCCACCCCCACCCCCCATTAAGGAAACCACAGTAAAAAGTTCTCCAAACCCAACTTCATGCTTCTTAAGACAGAAGTGGTGAACATCATGACACCCATGCAGATGGACAATACAGTTACAACTGCCAAATCCTACACAGATGTACTCTATATCCACTTACAAGAGTGCATGAATCGTGCTATCCCAAACAGAACCAAGACACTATCCTCCAAAAAAGAAGCCAATCTGGTGGTCCCCTGCCATAAACAAACTCTACAACAGAAGGAAGAAACTGTTGCAAAAGAGAGTAAAATCTCATGAGTGGAGGAGTTCCCTGGTCAGCCTCAGTAAGACGCTGAGATCCCTTATAAGATCGTCCAAAGCTAGCTACGAAAACAAAATTTCCACTGATTCTAGGGACAACCACAAAGCATTCTATAGCTATATTAAGTATCTCAATGGCAACACCCAGATCTGCTCTGAGTTACAACACAACGGCACGAAACTTACAGAACCAACTGATATTGCCAAGATCCTGGCAGATAGTTTCAGTGCTAACTTTACCCTGCTTTCACCCCCTAAAGGGCCCATATCTATACAGGAAGAATGCAGAGTCCCTGTAATCAGAACTATGCAGGTAAAAGCTGCACTCTCTAAAGCCAAAGACACAGCATCCATGGGACCGGACGACATCCCAGGCTGCATTTTATGCAAACTTCAGAACAAACTGGCTCCCCACCTAAGCACCATGTTCAATCATAATCTCACATCAGGCTTTGTGCCCACTGAATTGTGCACAGTAACAGTTATCCCACTCCACAAAGGGGGAGCCATCACTAATCCCGGGAACTATCGCCCTATTAGCCTGATGAGCCTGGTCTTTAAGGCCATGGAATGTATCATCAGGGAACTCATAAACAAAGACATTGGTAACCTCCAAACTCTGGACCCCACCCAGTTCGGGTTGGTGAAAGGCAGACCATGTCTTCTGAACCTGATTGACTTCTTTGAAGCTCTCACCAAAGCTGTAGACGAGGATAAGTTGGTTCACACAGCCTATCTTAACCTCGCTAAGGCATTTGACACCATTCCCCATTCTGGAATTATAGCTAAACTCACTAAACTAGATATAAATCACTACGTCACAAGATGGGTTGCTCACTGACAGAACCCACAGTGTAAAAGTTGCAGACTCCAAATCTGACTTCAAACCAGTGACAAGTGGAGTATCACAGGGTTCAGTCCTGGGACCTCTCCTGTTTGGTATATACCTCTCTGAAGTACAGGCTAACACAGAAGGCCTTTGGCTAACAAAGTTTGCAGATGACTGCAAACTAGGAGCCATAGTTGAGTCCCCAAATTATGTGGACATTCTACAGAAGGGCCTCACTGAGACAGATGCCTGGTGTCAGAGCCATGGCCTCAAGCTCAATGCCAGAAAGTGCATTGGCATCCCCTTTGGTAAAAACTCTGTACCCATGAACTACCACATAGGTGGCAGTCTACTTAACACCGAATATGTGATAAGAGACTTTGGGACCCAGGTGGACAGTAGTCTGTCCTTTGATAATCACATCACCACAGTAGTCAGGAAATCCTTCTATGTGGCACACCTCATCACAAAAGAGGTTCTCATCCAGGAAAAAAGAGGTCATTGTTCCCCTCTGTGCGACACTCATTAGACCCATTATAGAGTACAACAACCCTTTTGGAATGTACCTCACAAGACATCTGCAGCAGCTGGAAAGGCCACAGGAGTACCTTACAAAGAGGATTATTGGCCTCAAACATATGCCCTACACTGACCGACTCCCTTGCATAGCGCCTACTCCGAGGTGATCTCTGCCCAACATATAAAGCTATGTCAAACCCAGAGCTGTTGGACATGCTACACCTAACAGATCCCAATCCTTCTGAGCTACATTCTCTAGGGACCTAAGCCTTTTCACCACAATAAACAGGATATGCTGGAGGGATAGATTCCTGTCCCAGAGAATTCTCATACTCTGGAAGAAGCTACCCATCTATGTCAAGCAAAGTTCCTCAGTAGCACTCTTCAAGAAAAATATTGATGAGTGGATGGGAAATAGGAAATACACCCTGGGATCACTTCTGTGGCTCTGCTTGACAGGGGCACAGGAAAATAAATTTCTTGGGTGGTGTAAGCCAGGGAACCTTGTTGGCTAGGCTTACCTAGGCCCTTGGGCTGATTGCCTAGTACCTACCTATGAACTTATGAACCTGTATGCATCACATGCCATGGATACCTCAACTACATTACCACAGTCAACAGAACATGCTTGGGTACAGGTCTCCAACACAGACACTGTCCATGTTATGTAATATATGTTGCATACATGTCAATTGTAGCACCTTACTGGCCCTCTGCAAGAGGCAACCAGATGATTGGATGTTGCATTTAGCTCTCACCCGGAGGATCACTCGCATGTCATCAGTTGATAGATGGCCTGCTGACAAATGTCAGGTGGCATGATGCCACTGTACCCACATCCCCTACTCTTCTCATATCTCCATGAACAATATCCTGGTACACACCTAGGAACACCTGCACCTATGGACCCCAAGCTGACAAATGTGTCACTGTGCATTACTGAGAATAACAGTGTCTGTGAGTTTGTAAACTTGTAGTTGATAATGCCCTGAGGGCCTTCTCACCCACTACACCCTCTCATTGCCAAATGGCTGCTGCTGTAATGGACATTAAGTGTACAGTGTTACACTCTTCCCCCTATGGGTTACCTGGAGCTTGTACTACCAGCACAAAACTGTTGTACAAATGGGTAGATAGGCATGGGTTACCCTCTGAGTTCTGGCAAGTGTGTGTATGTGTGCAAGTGTGTATATTTGTAGGATACAGCATTCTGAGGCCACATTCTCCAAATACAATACACCTTGTCATACTGTATAAGGGATAGTGATGTTGCTGACAGTAGGAAAGCTATGACAAACCATCACCCTACTTTCCCTGTGGTATGTGTAATAGATGCATATCCCTGTAGTAGCACTGATGAGATAGACCAGGGTTTGTGTTGCAGTTCTGGTCAATGTGTGATTGTGGGTATGTCAGAGTATTATCATGGGTTTCAGTGAGTAAAATATCCTATGTGGGGTATGGGTGCTGGTCTTTACACTATGGTACCCCCAGTACATGTCCCAAGGTCCACTGTATGAGGACCAATTTCACCATCAACCATACAGGTAAGTGATTACACTATCCAGCCCAATGTTGCATGTGCTGTGTGCAAGTTATCTATAACAGAATGGACTCACTGACTAGGTAGTTAGCACTGATAAACCCAGGTTTTTCAGATGTGTTTATGACTGTTATGTGTTTGACAATGTGTATATGACAGTATGTCACACTAAGTATTGTTCATTAACAACCAGTACATCCCCCATTACCATACTGTACAAGGCCTGGTGATGTTCTTCACTTAATAAGACACTCGGTACACACCTCATCCTAAAAGCTGTGTGGTGTGTGCAATTAAGGCCAAACACATTAGTAGCAATAAGTACCTAGGTAGGGATTCTACTCTAAGTGTTGTCAAGTAAGTGTGTGTGTGTGTGTGTGTGTGTGTGTGTGTGTGTGTGTGTGTGTGTATGGAGGGATCTACTTCAGTTTGCAGAAAATACATGTCCCAGGAGGTCATCTGTTTGAGAACTGACTGACAATTGCTAACATTTCAAAGGTATCATCCTGTGGAAATTCATTCCATCAAAGCTAGTAGTAGATGTGCAAATGCCATCTTCACCACTGTATAGCTGTACAGTGATACTGGATATGGTATATATAGTTTGGTGTGGATGTTGTGGACACAGCCACTCTCACTGGAGTTATTGTTGCATATATCCCCCTGCTTAGTTGGCTGTAATACTGTACAGTTTATGTTAACAAGTTAAGTAGTTGTCAATCACACTATGTAGGGTTCTACACCACCCCACACCCTCCAAAGTGGAGGGCTGTGCCACCCACACCAGCACACCTATGTTTACCAAATCCAAGATTGCACTACATTGGGGAATGGGACATATACCCTATCAGTACCATCGTCAATGACATTAAACTAGTGACTGATTATTTAGTGATGTAATGTTTTGCCTATTTTGTCTTGGTGGAATTACATAGACTAAAATGGGTTCACTGCAAAAGTAAGTGCATCCATGTGTACAGTATTCTCTGTGTGCTGATGCAATACACAGAGAATACTGCACATCTATGTGTGCAGAATTCTCTGTGTATTGCATCAACATCAAAACCTCTGTGTGTGTGTGTGTGTTATAGACAAACATGTGATGTGTGCCACCCAGTACACTTACCATTGTCCACTGTAGAAGGGCTGCTGACATCAGCCACCATGCACTCACCTGTATACACCCCTCAGACCTATTAGCCATGTGGCAGATGCAGTAACTCTTATACAGACCTGTTACTTGTGTTCAGCTGTACCCAGAATATGGCACAGTCAAGGTGTCACCACAGTGACATACCCTTTGTAGGAAACAACATCCTGCTGACAGACACCTACAACACAAACTGAATATATTATGCAGACCACAATCAGTCATTGTTAATAACAGCTATAATTTTTCATGGCTGGACAGCTACACATCCTGACATGTAAGCATTAAACTTTCCTGCTGAAAACATGTTACACAGCATTACACTTGTACACATGACTACATTCACCCTGTGCATCAGGACCATATTAGCCTGTACCTGCATCGATGTTATGGATGAGAGGGATGTGGCACAGGTATCATCATATGCACAGGGTGTGTTGTGGGTTTGCCAGAGACCTAGGCTGAGCAGTTTGGTTGACATCATGTGTGTGTGTGTTAGGGGATTTCATTATTCATTGGGCTGTGCAGATGTGGTGTGTGTAGGTATGGAGTTGCCTTAGCTGCGTTGGTGATGTGTGTGTGTATGCATGCACACAGTTCTGCCATGTGGCTGCCCTATACAGGGTATTTTTGGACAGCTGCAGACCATACATGGCAGGGTGTGCAGTTCACCGTTTCCAGCCATGGACATGAGAATTGTGCATGCCAGGGGTTCCACGGGCACTACCAGGTACAAGTACAGATATGGCACTCTCCCCTGAGGATGACAAATGTTGGGACTGGCCAGGGCCACATGCACGTGGCCTGCTATGTTGTGGTGTGGACAGCACCCCCCCTCAGTGCTGGTGCTGGTATTGCCACTACAGGAGCGGCTGTGGCTTGTTGCATGTCCACGTAGACCTCCACCTGTTGGTGTTGCTGACCTACGTCCACGTGGGTGTTGCCCTTCTCCCACCATATGTTTTATCACAAACATTGCATGGTCGAAGATTCCCACCATCTCACCCAACCATCTATCCAGGACCTCTGCAAAATAAAGGTGGGCACCTGCAAGATCACGGATGTTGTCAATAACAGCAGAATAAGTAGCCCTCTGGAGCCTCAGACTCTGTCTGACATAACATTCTATATGAGCCTGTGCCTCCATGATGGCTCAAAACATGCATCTGGTGGCACCTGCTGTGGCATGACTGCCAGGGGCATGATGGACAGCAGCCCTCCTATGAGCACCCCTGTACATCTGCCTGTGTGGTACCTCGCCATTCATCCAGCTATAACTGCTGTGTCCAGACACACTTGCCATAGTCACCACACTGTCCTGTCACATGCCACCACCTGCCAACTGTCCCTCATCTATGGCCACTGGTGATGGGGTATGTATAGGCAATGTGACTGTGTGTGGAGATGGGGTGGATAACAGTGGGATGTCAACCGATGGCACAGCTTTAGCCCCTGACAACCCTGTATGTGCCTCACCATACCTATCATCATTGTCAGAGTCTGTATGGACACTAGCATCAGTTTGCCTGCAGGAGGGACCCTGACACACCTCACCACCTGTGAAGTGAAAACAAAATACATACTTTAAGACCTGTACATCATTGCTTACCTCTACACACTTTCACACACACACACACACACACACACACACACACACACACACACACACACACACGCACACACACACACACACTTACAAATGAGGTAGCACAAAGATATTACACACACACCTCTCATTACCCAACTGTCAACATGCATGACATATGGCATTCAACAGCATGCACTGCAGCTATACTCAATCTGTGTTACCAACATTATACATCTCTGTGATGCATGAGTTGTGTTAGTAGGTGATGCCCTTTCCCCTGGAACACATTGCACCCATGTACAATACTGTTGTGCACCTGTTCAGCACCCTGACACATACTGTGCACCATACCTCAGGGGTGTACATGCCATTGCTGAATGTGTATATGTGTAGCAGTTATGTTTGCTCAGTTGCTCACAGCCCCTATGTGTTTGTCTGACACATACCTGGGATGATATGAGGACAGACATCAATACTGAATGCCTGATGTCTGATTTGCAGATCTCATCATCAGCAGAGCATTTATGAACAATAAAATACAATTATACTGACAACCTTCAAAGCTTACTGTGGCTATAAGGAGTGTACACACCCTTATTGACATGCCTCCCTCTTCCCTGATATGCCATGGGGCCACAGTACTGACGATGCTAACATTACACACACCTGATATGTGACATATGAACAGTGCAATCAGATGCAATATCAAACAAATGTGTTAGTTGTGCAGATGCTGATTGAGATGCATACAATATCTGGATTGCATAAGTGTGCACACCCTTAACATGATGGTTTGTTGCAGCACCTGTTAAGTGAACTGCAGCAGTCGCTATTCCTAGAAGGGGTACACTAGCATGGCCCATTGGCATTTGCCATTATTTGGTCATACTGCCTTACATATGTCCCCCAACTGTGCCAGATTGCAAGGCCAACTCATGTGCATACCCCTTGAAGGTCACACAGTGTCTTCACTATTGCTGTGGAGTCAGGGTTATGTCTGGCACAATTCATGACTTTTGACTGTGTGCAGAGACAGCCATTCTTAGCGAGCATTGAACATATGCTCCTCCCCATACTCAGCCTTTTTGCATATGCTTGACAACTATGTGCCACACGTGAAAGTCATTTTGCAGTGTCCCAAATTCATAACACCATGTCTACCAGCTTAGTTCCTGCTAATGAACAGCAAACCTAAAGGTGTACACTGGCACCAGCAAGATACAGATGGGGATGGTGGGCCTGAGGTGGAGTGAGGTGTTGCTTGTATAGCACATGTATCTTTATTAATACTGTCTGTAGGTTTCAGCCTTGTTCTTGGTACACCATTACACATTGCAACACATGCCTTTGGGAGACTTTAGATGTCATGCATATGCTACATGTAGAGAGCCCTGGATGATGTTTCCTGTGGAACAACTCTTCCATCTGATTATCCTAACCCTTAGGCCACACTTATGCAGACTCCATGCAATTGTCGACACAGGTACTGCACAGGCAGTACTTGCTAGACATTCCTGCAAGTCCCTCAGTGTTGCAGCATGTTTATATGCAGCCTCCATGACCAGTTTGCAACATGTGCCATCTGTCTTGGATGGCCATCTGTTTATTTTCTACATTAATGTTGTCCCATATTTCATCGTCACATTCATGACTGTCTGCATTGTTTGCCATGGTATATGCAATGGTGAGGTAAGGCTACATCTCCCACTCCTGAGTTCTACCTTTTGGATATGGGATCCATTCCATGGTTTGTAAAATGTGTGCAAGCCACGGCTGCCTCTGTTGCAGGTGAGTGGGCAAATGTCATGGACATACTTCTTGGATAGCAAACCATTACTTGGTATGACATTGAGGAACTGTACTTGATGGAAGGTGTATACTCATGAAGAGTGAATGCTGTCAGTACCTCAAAAGCTGCTTCCACAAAATGTTATTTGGAGTGTGTGCACTCATATGCTTCCAGTGTTTGTTAAGGTATGTATTCCCTATATTTGTTGTCCTAACATAGGATGCCATATTACACATTCATTGCTCATGTTAGGATAATATTATAGGTTGTAAGAGTTGTGGAATGTGGTATTGTGATATGCCATTTTGTAGATCTGTAACAGTTGCCATTGTTATAGTGGTATATACACTGTTGTAGCTACTGTATAAGGGTAATGTTTCAGGCATGTCCCTACTGTAGGCCATTTGTCCCACCATTATGTTCATCTCTGTCCACACATCTTGCACTGACAGGTTGTTAGTTATACTGCAGGACTCTTGCATACCCTTTAGATATGCCACCATGGTAACCACTGTGATGTAGTGCAGTTAGCAGCAACAATAAGTGAACATGTAGAGCATGCATTATGGGTAGGTGTGTTAAATGTGTGCATGGCAAATACCATGGCCATAACATGGCTGGTGTATTGGCAAACCTGAACAAAATAAAACCATACTCACCAGGTACAGGTTGCTGCCCCAGAGGTATATCTGAGGGACCTACATAGTTGTGTGATAAATGTGATGTCAGTAGCCACACCTGTGGCATTGGTACAGGGTAGGAGCAGCATTTCAGTACAGCAACAGTACAAACCCACAATACTAGAGATTATGCACATCTGTTCATTACTACACTGCAGCAACAGACTATGTTATCTGAAATATGCATGAAGATACTTTACAGATGAAGATAGAGAAGCAACAGTGGTTTACTAATGTGCCCTGGAGCCTTACGTGCATGCTCCTCGTCCATTGTGTGGATAGCACTCACCTCCACAATGCTATCAGCAGGTACTTGGCTTGCCTGGCAGGCGGTGCCACAAGCCTGGTGAGGACCTCCTCAGTATGTGTCAGTGGGGGCTGGATCGCATGACCCCCACCTGTGGCTAGCTGGTCCTTCCTAACTGCAGCAGCACGCTGATGGGCGTGGCGGATTAGGTCAATGCACCGATGTCGCACCTGCTCGTAACTGCGGTTATGCAGGCTGACATTGTTTACCCTGTGGATGAGCTCGTTCCACATGGCAGTCCTCTCCAGTAGATCATGGGTTGTACACCCAAAGAAGGTTCAGTGGTGCTACACCAGGTAGTTTATGAGGATGCCATTTTCCTGGGGTGCATATGCTGAAAGGCGCTCTCTCTCAACATGGTACTTGAAAGACATAAAGAGGAAAAAAAGGTCTGAGAAACTCATGCAAAAAGGATATAATAGTTGTTAATTGACATCTCTCCCCCCACCATATCTGCAACAATAATTTGAACACACAAATCAATGGCTATGTCTACACCAAACCTACTGTTGGGACATATATCCTATTGTGCAACAAATATTGAAATGTGTTTCTATTCATGTTCCATGTTGAAACAATATCATTGGTGGCCTGTTGCTAACAATGTAGCCTGCATGCTATTGTAATGGCCACTGTGGTTGCACTGTGGTTGCATATATGCATGTGTTCTGTTTGCTATGCAACTGCTCCAACTCTGTTGTTTTGAGTTAATAACTAATCCTGTATTGTGTTGACTATTACTACCCACATATGTTCTAAAACTGTGGCATGATAGGGTGTTTGGGAAGGCTTTTCCCAGCAGAACCACCTCACCCACCTCATCTGGCCATGTTACTAGGCCACAGCACATCTGGGACCCAACCTGGGACCTCCTCATCTGCTGGTCCTGCACTACCTTCAGTTGGAACCACCTCAGGGGATGGTGCTTGTTCCCCCACCGGGAGCGAGCGCAGACAAGATCCTGTCACCTGACGTCAGGTCCAAGGTCTGATGCATAGGGAGCCAATGGGCCCAAGTGACCGAATTAGAGGGTTAGTGTGCTCCTCCTGCTCAGCCCCCAGCAAAGCCACCTTCAGGGCCTTGAAGGTGCAGTGGTGACTGCCCATGGGAGGGGACCTCAGTCCCACTGTTTCCATTTGGAGCTAATGGGCTTCCAATTTCCATACACCCCTCCCCGTCCAAAGTGTTTACCCACCACATGTGTCATAGTCTGTCCATGTATGCTGTCTTGTCTGTCTTCAATCCCAGCCTACCTCTCCAAATATAACTACTATCCTTCTCCAACATCCCACTGTCACCTTAACAAAGGGCAATGTATTCCCAACATACATTTCACACTAGACATAAATGTCCAATTCACACCCACTTACAACTGCTTACAGGTGCCTTAATCACTCTGTATCCAACAACCCTTGTTCTGGCCAGCAGATAAATTATCAGGTTTGATGTTGTTAGGTGTACTAATATCATTGCCATCACTATTAACGTTTTCAAAAAATTGAATAGTGCCCAAAAATCTGCTAATTGTAGGAGTGGCATGAGGCATCCCTTGTTGGAGCACATTGTTGTTGTTCTCTCGGTTATTTGCTCTAAAAATAGAAACTCCTTCACCCGACTGCACACGAGCTGGATAAAGCTCGTTGTTGCCATTTGCATGGAGGGCAGTTGACTGTGTGTTGTTATTATTGATTGTAGGCAATTGCTGGCCTGGAGGGGGAGTAGATGCACCAAAACCCAAACATTTTTTTAGTTGAATTTCATTTGAGGTGATCGAACCATTAAAGTTTTTTATATATTATGCATTTATATGCACACACATATATATTTTAACATACCTTTTTAACTACAAATTTTTAAGGTGAACTTGTTCAGCTTGTTTTTGGTGCCAGTAGATTGAATCATCCCCCTTTTAAGGGGTTATCGCTTTAATTGAACATTGCAATTCAACATAATTAATGTGTGTATATAAACATTGGTGATTTTTGTATTCTGTTTTTCTTGTCTGAGGAAGGAGTGCCACAGAGCAATCCGAAAGCATGTGCTTACTTTATTAAATCTAATCAAACAGTTCGTGAAGCCTTGGTTTTTTGGACCTCTATAGCTCATATTCGTTTGTTTCCTACTTTAGCGAAAGTGCTTTTTCTGCAAAAAGCACTTTTGCTAAAGTGGATTCGGTGATTTGGTTTTGGACAATTGAACTTTAGTTTAATCGTCCTGGACCCATATATATATATATATATATATATATATATATATATATATATATATATATATATATATATATGTGTGTGTGTGTGTGTGTGTGTGTGTGTGTGTGTGTTTGTATAAATGTAGATATACACGTCTCTCTCTCTCTCTCTATATATATATATATATATATATATATATATATATATATATATATATATATATGTATATAAAATACTGTTGATGTACAACTAAGGAAAGTTTTGTTGTGATCGTAGTTTAGTGGGGATAAGGGAATATTCCCTTTTCCCCACTGTAGTGCAATCTCATAGTGAGAACATTAAAGTAGGGGGGTGTGGGTTGCAGGTGTTTAGTGTATTTTTTTTAGTTAGTTTTTCATTTTTTATTCAATGAAAGTGCATTTTTGATGGAATGTACTTTTGCAGAAGTGCGTTCGATGAAGTACTGTTCGATGAACCGTACTTTTGATTTAAAATGTAGATATATATATATATATATATATATATATATATATAAATATATATATATATATATATATATATATATATGTGTGTCTGTATATATATATATATATAGACATACATGTATATATATATATATATATATATATATATATATATATATATATATATATATATATATATGGAGTGTATTCAGACATCAAATCCACAATCTGAACCTCCTTCCTCCACAGCTGCACTGTCCTACATTGCTACGAAACAGTGTCACATGTGGACACAGGCTAACATTAGGGGGGTATATATAGGGACAGATTGTAAGTAAGCCTATTACAAACCTGTGAATTTTGTGCAAGATACATTTCACATTACCTTGACTGTCCTGAAGGTAGTTGGGTCTAAAACTCATGTCTGTCACGACTTCATTACTTCCACTTTCAGCTATTTGCCAGACTAGCATACATGTTTTGAGGAACAGAACAAACATTATGATGGCATATATCTTGTCATTCTGTGCAAATCTGCACAGTTGCAAGTATGACCCAATGTTCACAGGGTCAGATGCTATGTCCATAGCAGTTGTTCATCAGAACATCATTACAGCAACAAGTCTTGATGGCACATGTAAATCTTTCAACATAATCTATCCCATTATTACAGACCAAGTACTACATTCAATTACATGCATAGATGTTTCACATACCTGTTTTAGTATTGTGCTCTATTCTGTGTACACTTGGATATGTTCCTTGTTTGATTTTATTTTGTTTTGGTTTGTAGTTCTTTTAGTGTTATTTTTATTGTATTTTCTCTCTCTCTCTCTCTCTCTCTCTCTCTGTCTCTCTCTCTCTCCACTACAGGGATTGAGCTGGTTTGAATAGGATGCATGGATTTTGTAGGTGATGCTCATGATCAGGTGATGGCCTCTGCACCAATTGGTGTTCCCCACTTGCTAATTGCATGCAGCCAGCTGTGTAGTACTCCCAAATACCAATGTCATAGCAACACACTAGTATAAATGACTACATCATGTGGGCATTGTCCCTTTACCTTTCCAGTATGGAAGACATCCTTCCTGTGTGTGGGCAACAGTGTTACAGACAGCAGGTTGCAATACCTCTTACAACAGGACTTGAGGACAGGGGCCAACTACATGTTTTATAAGGTTCCAGACCTATGGACAGTGTGAGTATTGCTGTTATATACATTGAATACTGCTAGTTTTACAGGGATTGTGTGTACATGCTAGTTTTGTATGGAATGCAGTCTGTCTGCATAGCTCTTAACTGTGGGCCTATCAACAAGATGACCAGAGGTTTGGCTGATATGTTTTATCTGTTCACCACACAGGTCTTGTCTCTGACATATCAGAAGCATTTGGCATTCTCTCCGTTGAGTGCTATCAGTACATGGCAACATCCATTTGTGTTTCTGACTTCATATTCCTGAGTAAGGGTATGTTGCAAGCACTCCTGTAACACCAGCAACTTTCACAGTGCATAACAGCAATATTGCAAATATGGCCCTCGGTTCCATCCTCTGTCCTCCACCTGTATACCAGGCTTTGTCCAGATGTCATGCAGTAAGACGATGTTAAGTAATGGCCTATCATTATTTAGTGCTGGCATTCCTGCTATCATTCCAGTGATGCTATGTACTCCCACACAAATTGTGGGGTAGGGTCCATATATATGAGGGCTACAGCTGGAGAAAATGTGTGTGACCTTGTACAGTCCAGAGGTCAGTGTATGTAAAACACTGTTATATGCCCTTGTAAGACATTTTATGATGGAGGGGTATAACATGTTTTTAGCTTAGGCTGTTACACAATGTGAGGGATATCAGTAGTAAGAAACATTAAGGTATATGGCTGTACATTTTCATAATTTCACCATGGGAACAGTGGTGGGCTAGAGCTTACTGTCTTACACACAGCTCAGTTTGTCAGTGTGATAGTGACATTTTAAGTTTAGCATTGCTATGTAACAGATACATTTTCATTGTGAAAACTAATTCTTTTCCCCTAGGGATTGAATACAGAGTGCAATTGGAGGTTGCTGAACTACATCTGTAATTAATAAGTCTTGATTAGTTCTTATCTTCAAGGCAAGTGTTTTTTTTTACTGTTGTAGTAATAGAAGGCCTTAGCCTGGACACCAACATATGTTATGTTTTTCAGATTACTGTATCAAATGTTTTGTTTGAGAGTTGCATTACTCAGTTATTATGTATTTCAAACACCTAACGTCTATAAGAGATGGCATAAACAACTGAAATAGTACACAAATAAAGATTTATATGTATGCAAACTTATGTGTGGCGTCATGTCCTTTGCATTGAGTGTGGGTATATGTTTCATGCAATAAGTCTCATTTGTATGAAAGAATCAAACACTGGCCATTTTAAAAGGTGGCAACTGTAAGAATACTGGCTGTTTGATATGCTGTGCACCCTCTATATATACTCTTCTTATACATATCTATACGTAGTAATATGTGTATGTATGTGTATAAATAACATCTCTCTCTCTCTCTCTCTCTCTCTCTCTATATATATATATATATATATATGGATCCTATCACAACACCGACACGCCACAAAGCCGACACCCAAAACACCGACACCAAAAGACCGGAAACGCACAAAACCGACAACTCACAAAACTGAACACCATAACACCGACACCCAAAACACCGACACACAAAATGTAAACTACACATTACACACAACTATACATTCACTAACCCTAACCCAAACCTTAACCCTAAGGTCCGACACTACCGCACACTTACCCTACCCGCACCCTAACCCTAACTCACTTAACCCACCACTAAACCTAAAGTCCGTCACTATCGCACACTTACCCTACCCGCACCCTAACCCTAACTCACTTAACCCACCACTAAACCTAAAGTCCATCACTATCGCACACTTACCCTACCCGCACCCTAACCCTAACTCACTTAACCCGCCCTTAAACCAAAAGTCCATCACTATCGCACACTTACCTTACCCGCACCCTAATTTTGACACTACCGCACACTCATCTTTCCTGCACCCTAACACTAAATCCCTCACTATCTCACACTTACCTGTCCGCTCCCTAACGGTAAATCCCTCACTATCGCACACTTACCAAGTCATGCTCACACTTTGCCCATGTTGGTGTTTTGGCTGTCGGGATTTTACCTTGTCGATCATCTGTCTCGTCGGTCTTCTGGCATCGGTCTTCTCAGTGTCGATGTTCTGGCATTTTGATGAAGTCAAGGGGACCCATATATATATATATATATATATATATATATATATATATATATATATTTATATATAGTTTCACTTCATAATCTCAAAATGCTGAAATACAAAATTTTAACATTCCGAGATCATGAAGCCAAAAATTCAAAATGCTGAAAGTGCATAAGAGTGAATTTGAATATGTCGAATTCGCACTTATGCGTTTCCAGTATGTTGCATGTAGTGTTATGGTGCTTGAAATTGCAGGTGAGTGAGTGTGTGTGTTTTTGTATGTTGTATGTGTGGGTAAGGGTAGAGAGGTGTAAGTATGAGTGTGAGTGTTGGATTTGTTCATGTTTGTGTTTGTGTGATGTGTATTTGTGTGTAGCAAGTGGAGAATGCCATGGTGTGAGTTTTTTTTTTATGTTATGTGCGATCTCGGAGTAGGTATATATAAGTAGGGGGGGTGCAGGGGGGCTTGCCCCACCCGCTTATATGTAGTGTAGGGTTGCTTGGTTTGTGTGCTGTGAGTGGAATGGTGTGTGTGTTATGTGGTGTATGGTGTATGTATGTTTGTGATTGTGTGATTTGTGATTGTGAGATTTGGTATTGTGAATGGTTCAGCTTCATGGTCTCGGAATGCTGAAATACAGTATTTCAGCATTTAGAGATTATGAAGTGAAACTGTATATATATACATATATATATATATATATATATATATATATATATATATATATATATTTATTTATATGTGTGTGTGTGTGTGTGTGTGTGTGTGTGTGTGTGCGTGTGTGTGTGTGTATCATTGGAATGTTTACTGCTTCCACATTGTACATTCCCTATGGTAGACTGACTGCTCTGCATAATATGTTAGTGATATCATCCTGACATTTTACAGCCGAGATGGCTTACTGTTAACTTGTGGCTATGTTGTGCAGGGTCCTAGGTTCAAGTCTTGCAAGTGCTGGTTATTGTGTTGCAAGGCAGATCTGTTCAGCTGTGGAGGAAGGGATGATGTCAATAATTACAAGAGATATTTATTTTGGGCCCCTTCATGCCCATTAACATTGCCTTTGGTCAGATGTTTTGCAGTGAGGTTCAGTGTGTGGATCCAATGTATGAAAGCAATACACATTTATACACACACACACACACACACACACACACACACACACATATATATATATATATATATATATATATATATTTATAAATATATATATTTTAATTTATATATATCTATATCTATATATACATATATATATATATATATATGTGTGTGTGTGTGTGTGTGTGTGTGTGTGTGTATATATCTATATATATCTATATATATAATATATATATATATATATATATATAGATGTAGACACACACACACACACACACACACACATATATATATATATATATATATATATATATATATATATATACATATATATATATATATATATATATATATATATATATATATATAGGTTCATAGGTTCATAGGTTCATACTAGGCTATCTGCCCGAGGGCATTTATAAGCCTAGCCATAGTTTTGTGGCTTACGCCACCCCTTAGTTTGGAGAAACTATGCCCATTATTTAGCTGTGCCTCTGTCGAGCAGTGACACTGAGGTAACCCCTGGGGTGTATCTGCGATCTCCCATCCATTGGTCAAGATTCCTCTTGAACAAGGCCAGTGAGGTGCTCTGCCTCACATAAACCGGGATTTTGTTCCACAGCACAGTGAGTCTTTGGGTGATGAATCTATCCCTCCAGCACATCCTATTAATAACCGTGTCGAGGTTTAAGTCACCCGCCCTTGTGGCTCTGAGGGATCTAGATTTTTTGAGATGAAGCATATTCATCAAATCTGGGTTTGACATGGCCTTGTATGTCAGGCATAGGTCACCTCTGAGTAAGAACTAAATATAACTGGAGTTCTTTCAGTTGTGCAGCATAAGACAGATTTTTGAGACCCTTTATCCTTTTGGTGAGGAACTTTTGTGGCCTCTCCAGCTGCTGCAAGTGTTGGGTCAGATACATTCCAAATGGGCATTGTACTCGATCATTGGTCTGATGAGTGATGAGTATAGGGAGACTATGACTTCCCTTGATCTAGATGTGAATCCCTTCATGATAAGGTGGGCAATGTAGAAGGTCTTCCTAACTACTTTAGCAATATGAGTGTCGAATGAAAGGCTACTGTCAACCTGGGTTCCCAGGTCCCTAATAACTTCTTCTGTGTTCAGGGGATTGCCACCTATATGGTAGCTAGGGGTAACCTTATTTTCCCGAAGGGTATGACTATGCATTTCTTGGCATTTAACTTGAGGCCATGGCTCTGGCACCAGTTATCTGTTTCTGTGAGACCCTTCTGAAGGATATCTGTGTCGGATGTGTTCTCAACTACGGCACCCAGTTTGCAGTCATCTGCAACTTTGTCAGCCATAACCCTCCTGTGTTTGCTTGTACTTCAGAAAAGTAGATGCCAAACAAGAGTGGGCCCAGGACTGAGCCCTGTGGGACACCACTTGTGACAGGCTTAGAGTCTGACATGGCGCCAGCAACTCTGACCCTGTGGGTTCTGTCACTCAGCCAGTTTGCAGCCCATCTTGTAATGTATGGGTTTACATTTAAGTTGATGAGTTTTTCAATGATACCCAATGGGGTATTGTATCAAAGCCTTTGCCAGGTCTAGGTAGGCTGTATGGACTGCCTTTCCTCGTCAATGGCCTTGGTGACTGTTTCAAAAAGTCAACCAAGTTTAAAAGGCATGATCTGCCTTTGACAAAGCCAAACTGGGTTGGATCCAAAGTCTGCAAATTCCCTATGTCTTTATTTATGAGATCCATTATAATCCTTTCCATGGCTTTGCAGATCAGGCTTGTCAAGCTAATGGGACGGTAATTTCCAGGGTCGGTGGAGGCACCGCCTTTGTGGAGTGGGACCACAGTCACTGTGCCACTCCTGGGTACGTATCCGAGGTGAGACTAAGATTAAACAGCTGTCCTAACTGTGGGTTTAATTCCTCATTGAGTTCATGGAGCACACAGCCGGGGACACCATCAGGTCCCATGGATGCTGTGTTCTTTGCCTTGGAGAGAGCAGTTCTCACCTGAGCGTTGGAGATGTTTGGGGGCCTACAATCATTTGGTATAGATATCTCTTCTTTATGCAGGGAGTGGGGAGAAGTTTGCACTGAACCTGTCAGCCAGTATGTTGGCAATGTCTGTAGGATCAGTAATCTTCACATCATTTTGAACTAATTCTGAGCATATCTGAGAGTTTCCTCCTAGGTTTCTGACATAGCTAAAGAATGCTTTATGGTTGTCTTTAGAGTCCTTAGCTATTTTTTTCTCAAAATTAGCTTTGGATGATTTTATGAGAGCTCTTAGCTTTTTACTTATAGTGATCAGCGGTGTCTTACCTTTTAAGGATTTTGCTCTATCTTGTAGTAGCTTTCTCCTTTTATTGTAGAGTTTGTTTATGGCTGGGGACCACCAGACTGGACACTTGCCTTTGGTACAAAGAGTCTTTGTTTTGCTTGGGATTGCCTGATCCATGCAGCACTGCAGGTGCTGGTAGAAGGCATTTGTAAGTGATTCAGCGGTTTGAGTAATGTTAACCGCCGGCTCAGGGGCCTTAAAGGAGACCACACTAGTCTTTAGAAGTGTGAAGTCAGCTTTCGAGAAGTTCTTTACTGTGGTCTTTTTCATTTCGGTGGGGCGGGATGAGGACCTCCAGCGAGATTAGTTTGTGATCAGATCTCACCAGTGAGGGGTATACTTCTGGCGTTGAACTTTGTGCTCCCATGTTCGTGATGATGAGATCAAGTATGTTCTCTCCTCTTGTGGGGATGGTGACTAGTTGTTCCAAGGCATTTGAGTTTATGAATTCCAGGAACTTTTGGGCTAGAGTGTTTGGGCTTGAGTAGTGTTCCCAGTCTATATTAGGGTAGTTGAAGTCACCTAGTATGATGGTGTTCGGAGATACATTTATCCCCTCCAGTGTTTTCAGGAAGGCCATGTGAGGTTCCTGAGTTTGCGAGGGTGGCCTGTAACATGCTACAATTTGCATAGCAGTCTTGCCTATGGTTAATTGCACCTGGATGGTTATTTATATTTGTTGACTGGGAGTGTATACATCTACATATATAAATACATTTTCCCTACTGTTGAATGACTGCGCTGCGTGGTATGTTTGAGAAATCATCACATTTATGTACATCTCAATTGACTTAGTAGTAAATCTCTTTGGCTATAGGGTGCATGGTCCTGGGTTTGAGACTTGCAATGATTGATCATTTTTCTGCTGGGCAGAACAGTGTCTGTTGGAGACAGAGTGATTATGGCACTTTAAAACAGTTGTAAGTGGGTTTGCACGAAGCTAAGCAACACTTCTGTGAGCTCAACTTCGCTTACACCCGCTTACGGCCACTTAAATCCAAGCTAATTTCAAATAAAGAAAAGAGAAAAACGGAAACATGAAAGTTGTGAAATATGAGCAAGCAGTGGGGAAAAACAAGATGAGAAACAGGTAGGGATGTGCAGGACAGGTGTAGGAAAGGACCATAGCTCTGCATTTCTTCAGCATCAACAGCTGCTTTCAATGTGGGCAATTTAGAATTTGGAGCCTTACACCCTACAGGGAGGAGTGTGGGCATCATACAATAAGAATGATTGGTAGGGTTAGACTGTGTGATTGGTGCATGTCTCTGGGTGAAATGCAGAGCTACGTATGGGACATGATTTTTGTTTTTAGGACAGATGCCCTTTTTTTAAGGTGAGAGTGGGATGTTAAGGAAGGATTATAGGTAAGTGTGGTTAGGGAGGTTTGGTAGGAGAGGTTGCATTTGCAGACAAGACAGACAAGACAGCAGACAGGGGTGGTGTATGACACATGGGGAGGTAAACATTTTGACAGGGAGGGTAGTTGAGCCCCCACAGGTGGTAGTAGCAACACTGATGTCCCCACCCGATGGCAGTCACCACTACTCCTTCACAGCTCTAAAGGTGGCTGTGCTGGGGGCTGGGCAGGAGGGGCCGCCTGCCCCTTTAGCTGCACCAGCCTGCATCATCCAGCTCCATCTGGAGGACACTGCGCACCATGCCACAAACCTCATCCTGGGTGACAACATCCTGACCATGCCCACTTGCGGGGGGGGTGCACCCTGTCCCCTGCAGCGGTTCCACATGAGGGTGGTGCAGGTCCAGCAGATGAGGGAGGTCTGGCTTGGGTCCCAGACTTTCTGGGACCCAGTGTCCTGGCCAGGTGGGGTGGGAGACATGAATCCACTAGGATTTACATTCCCATATGTGCTATGGTGTGGAAGGTAACAATAAATATTGGCTAGTCATGAACAACACATTACAACATTAGTCAAAATAACATGCATGGATATTCCCATTCACCCAAAACAGTGCAATTATAACAGTGCCATAGCAAACAGAACCCATGCATATATGGAATGGCATTCAGTGTTGCAACAGCATGCCAGTTAGAGGTATGCCAGGCAGGCAATAACAAAGATTATTAAACAGGAAATATTAGTATGCACACAGTTTAATCAAATGATTAACCAAATGGAACAATGGTCCCAACAGTAGAAGTCTAGGAACATGCTCATGTTGGTTTCAGTGTAATGATTGGATCAGTTTAGTGGTGGGGGAAGGGAACAGATTCAATTGACAACTGCTATCAATTATATTTGTCATTACACTACTATTCACTACTCTACATTCTGACCACACTTACACTCTACCTTGGCCATGGGGCTGCTACAGCACACCAACAGCTATACATATCAACAGATCAATTGTACCCTTATAAGTTTAGTTATACACATCATACCTGTTATAGTTATACACATCATACCTGTTTCTATACAGATGTATTTACCTGTGGGCCCTGTGCAGAAGAATTGTGTGCATGTTACATTGCTGTTTCTACACATATTTGTGATTCACGTATTAGTTGCAGGCCCTGGAGTGTGTGTTGTGCTTTTGATATACATCTACTGTGACATTCTCTGTGTGTGGGTTTCTTGGCAACTGGGGAAACTATCCGTGACAGTGTGACACTTGAGGGGCTTGTCTGGGCCAGACTGCAGAGTGTGGATGGCTAGCTTGAATCTATTTGTAGGACTGGGGCTGATCAACACAGCAATTGTACACCTTCTATAGTTATACACACCATACTAGTATTTCTATTCAGATTTCTTTACCTGTGTGGAAAATATATGTGTTGCAGTACATTACTTTTTCTATTCAGATTGCAGTTTACAACTGTAGAACCAGACTGACATGTTAGTGGGGGTCCCTGGATTTGAACCATGGTGTGTACAAAATTGAACTACAGACCTGCTCCTTATCCGACTGAGCTACTGGTGAGGTGTTGTGCATTGCTTGTGACATTTCTATTTAGTACATATTTTTGTGCACAGTACTTTTCTTATCAAATGTTGCATTATTTATTTTCCATTTTCAGTACAAATTATGCATACATAACAGACATTGGTGTCAGTGTTTGAGAAACATGTGCACATTAGCACCTTCACCCACACCTGAAATTTTGGTCCTGCTGTGAGCAATCCCAAATGGTTATGGCTGTATTCCCGCATGTGCGGTTTAAATAGGGCAGTTTTCCTGCACTTTTTCTTGATTGGATGGTTTTAAAATGCTGAACTATGCTTAGCTACATGCAAATCCAAATAGCAATGCTTAAACCAGATAAGCATAGCTGAAAGCAGGTAAGCATTGCTTACACTAACAAAGCATTGCTTAAATCTATTTTTTCATTAAATTTATACATTTTTTACATTTATATTTTACATATTCCCATCCCTACTGTCTATATGTGAGCCATATGATTGACATCTAACATCTATCATTCAAATTCCATAAAAGTTTATTAAATAAATTGACAGAGGGGGGATTTGAACCTAGCATATTTGATATGCCAAACCATGGCAGTACCACTATGCTACAGCAGCTTAATGGCATTTTATATCACAGTAGCACTTGTCTATCATTTTCAGGATTTCAGCCAGACTAAGCATAGCGACACACCAAGAAAACAAGTGGTGCACTGCTTAAATTTTGGTTTTACTTAATGAAAAAAAAACATTTTTTGAAGTTGTATTATTTTCATCTTGCCCTATTGCTTCCATGCATGTAGGGCAAGAGTGCATACATTCAGGGGTGTGCACTTGAAGGCTGCTGCCTTCTCTGTGTGTTTGTGTTTTTTTTCTTTTTATTTCAGTGGCCGTAGACACTGAAATGTTATCTACTTACATTTCAGTCTCTGCGGACACTGGTTTAGTACATAACATTAGAGCCAGGCTCTAATATTATGTATATTGACACTCGTCTGTGTCACAAAGTGGTATATGGTAATTTCTGAGTGAAGCGGGCGTGTTACATGTGCAGGCACTGCTGAAACATGCCCCCTGCACTTGTTCATGGTTCGTGTCCATTTAGATTAAACAGCAGCACACCTTCATGCATATGCAATGTGTGATGCTATTCTAAACAGACACTAACCCCTCCGTGCAAAAATAGTCTTATTCTTGCACGGAGTATCGTGAATCCCAGGGACTGTCTTTCCAACCTTGAGTTAACAATGCTTACAAATTTCAGTATATCTAATGGTTCTGAATTTTCTTACAAAAAAAAAACTTGGGCTCAGGAATACTCACTGGCAGGCACACATCACACAATGTATGAGCTAAACTGCATTTCTCAAAGTTTTGCTTTTGTTACAAAATTTAATAAGGCAGAACATATCAGTTGTTAAGAAAACAAAAACATTATTTTATTTTTGATGTTGTACCAATAAAATAAACATATGAATCTGATAGTTACTAAATTTGCCAGCCAGAAACTCTATGAATATGTTTGTTGCAATCTGAACTGAAAACGCTATGCAACCAGAGAATAAGTAAATATAGGACACTGCACTGTTTCTTCATTCATTAATGCAGGACAAATCGATTAGGGTCATGTTAGCTGACAAAGGTAGTTCTTTGGTGTTCATGGATCAAAGTAAGCATTATATTGGTATTTTGAAGATGTTAAGTAATGTAGCATTCTACAAAAAAGTAGAAAATGCGACAGTGGCAAGAGGTACAAAAGGACTGATAGCTTATTGCAGGACTTAGAATAAGAAAAAGAAAATATTTTGATGCAAGAAATGTTGGACTTTTTGACTGCTGCTAATCATAGATGCTTAATTGCATAATTATATTTAGAATGACTAAAATGCACAAGTGCCTAACCAATCTTCCTTTTAGACCCATTATGGCTGCTATGAATTCCAAAATTGAACCACCTGCAGCCAATGGCAAAACATTCCCAGTTACTGTCATTAGGGCTAATATATAATTATTAATCATGGGATGGGTAAAGCCAATCTATAGCCAAATGGAATAGGATATTTAAAGCACAAAAAGGGAAACTGGCTAGGCTTAAAAGGGCCTGCAAGAGCAGCTAGCCTAGTACATACATATAAATATTAGCTTAATCCCGTTTTGGATTCTGCTCATAATTTGATAAAAGGCACTTTCCATTTTATTAAAAAGATAATGAACATTGCAGTTGTTGCTAACATCTTACTCCTTACTTTGGGTGGAATTGTATTTTTTGTAGTAATTCTGTTAGAAGAAGGTTTTCTGAACTAGTGAGATTATTTCTTCATAAAATTGAAGTGACAAAACGCATTAAGGCTGATGTAATTTTCACAATGTAGGACATTATTGTAAATATCATTTTTTTTGTATTTGGTAATATTTGTTTCTAACACACAAGTGGGAATTCCATGAGTGCCTTAATGGTACCCACCTATGCCACTCTTGCCAACATGCTCATGGTAGCCTGGGAGCAGGAATCTGTCTCTGATTCATCATGTATTCCTGACATTGTATTTTGAGGTCATTTTATTGAAGCATTTTAGTTGTGAAATTTATCAGATGTACCACTGGTCTTTTTGAACACTTGAACATTATTATTTTTTTGAAGTTTGAAAGGACCTTTGATTCATGATCTTGGGTAGAATAAGAGTAGTTTTGTTTTATTAGGGTTAAGCAATAACTAGACATAGTGAACCCAGTTTACAGCAGAGGTGAAGGCTTCTTGTGAGATTTGAAGATGTCAAAATGCCTGATGTGCATGCTAGTGTTGAGTCATCGGCATACTGTAAAAGGAATTCTGCCCAGAAGAGGTGTGAAGATCATTAATAAGTATGTTTAAACAGAAGTGGGCTAAGAATTAAGCCTTGTGGTACTCCAGTGGTGAAAGGGAGGTAAGGAGAGAAGGTATGTTTCAATTTAAAATGTAACAGTTTATCTATCAGGTAGCTTTACTGGAAAAGCTCACCCAGACTCTGCCACAACTTGCTGTGAGGGAAAGGTTAGTTTGCTTTCTTGTATTTTGTGTTACTTCATTGCCTTCTTCTATTTTGTATACCATGATTTGTCTTCTTTGCACTGTGTTTTACTTGTATTCTGCTTTTAATTACATATTAAAACTGGGAAAGAGACCACAGCTATGTCTCTTGTGAATCACACAGATTTTTTTCTCACTCTTCCACACTGGTGCTGTTGTGTTCTTAAACGCAGCTGTCTTTCTAGTTGCTAGTCCCTTATGTTAATTTGACTACATATCTCCTTTCCTCTCCCCTTTCATTGGCTGTTGTAAGCACAAAATTATAATTTTTTTGAAATCACTCCCCTTCAACTATTTAAATGTATTAGTCATCCCACTGTTTTCCATAGAAGAAGAACCCAAGTGCCCACCCCACCCTTGCTCTTTTTCTATTTTTTTTTAAAATTAGTTTAAAACTAACAACTAAAGCTTCAACTACAACTTCTAACTGCTCTAACTCTTTAGTGCACACTCAGGATATAACCGATTTTAACCCTTTTTTTCTTACCTTTAAAATTTGCCGCAACACATGAAACACTGCCAATTACTGGAGAGCCCCCATTCTGCTTCTCAGTAGTCATCTTGGAATTAAAGCTTCTGTTTTCTCCTTGTGAGAGAAAGAACACATGGACATTATTTATTTCCTGAAGGATGATGATCACCAGAAAGCCTAATAACTGCTTCATAGGTGGCAGTTTGGAACTTCTGCCTATATTCTGCTCCTGGTGAAAGAAGAAGCAGAGTGCATTGATTCCTGACTGTTTCTGATGGGGCAGCGAGTCCCTGTGCTTGAGATTCTTGATTGGTCAGGTTACTATTTAAGGCATCATCCTTGCAGACAAGACTGTGAATCACCAAACATGATGTGACCTGCTTCTCATTTTGGGATTGGTGTTAATGTTTTGCTTCTGATGAGAGTAGAAGCAGAGCAAAACTGTGAAAGTGAGACCCAGGCAGTAGGGTCACAGGCGTATTCCAGGCAACTCCCCTCTTGCATCATACTCACAGACAATTTCTTTTTTTTTTCTTTGGTGATTATTTTTTTTTTTCTACTTCAACTTCATATCTTCTGCTTAAATACCTTTCCTTAAATTTTTTGTTATTTATTTGTTAGTCGTTTTCCCTGAAGTGTTTGGCCTTGCCTCTCTATGACAACACACACCTAGCATTTTTTTTCCTAAAAAAGCCAGCTAAAATTTCACCAATACCTAATTGCTTCTCCTGATTTGCTTTATATATTCTCACTCCAATTGTCTAATCAATAAAAAAGGTCTGTTGCCATGGATATGAACTTTCACAATATCTCCATTACCAGCTTGGTGGATATGAGCATCTTGATGCAATGTGTTCATTCGCAACACTGCTATGGTATGCTTGACAGATGTATTTACACAATGTCACTGGAGACAAAGTCAATAATGTTTTGTAGTACTATACTGCACCCATCACACACAATTTAAAGCAGACATATAGACCCTAGGTTCATAGGTTTATACTAGGCTCTGCCCCAAGGCATTTATAAGCCTAGCCTGAATTTTTTTTGTGGCGCCACCACCTATAAAAAAAAATACTGTACCCATTTGTTTGTTGTGCTGTCCAGCAGCAGTGACACAGAGATGATTCCGGGGTAACCCTCACGATCTCCATCCACAGGTCAGATTTCTCTTGAACATGGTGATGATAGTGAAGAGTAGAGGGGAACAATGACCTCACTAGTTTAAAATGTTATGAATATAATGTGTCATATGGAAATAAGCACATGAGAAATGAGAACAACTAGAAAACACATACATTTTATTGTATGGGAAAATTTACAAAATTTGTTAAATTTCAATATTTCAATATTTTAGTTTTTTTAGTTTAATTGATTGATCTGATTGTAGTGGATGTCTTTGTAATTGTTTTGTTTGTTTGTTGAATATTATAATAATTAATTATATTTTAATTATTTGTATAATATTATTATATTTCTCTTAAATGTTAAAACAATTTTTGAAAAAAAAAAAAAGAAAGGCCACTACACCTGCGCATTTGGTTCTCATGTTTGTGATAATGAGATCTCCCACCAACCTGGCTGATCATCTTGTCTCTATATTGTGGCATCATTCTTGGTGAAGGAAGGATGCTGCTTAGGTTAGGGTCATACCTGCCTGGGCTACATAATCAGACTCCTAGATGAAATATACACAACAAATACCCTCAACAGCCCCAAGTGCACTCTTTCAAAACAACACCCACAACAACACATACAGCCACATCTCATGGAGCCTCTACTTCTAAGTCCATAAGGCAAGCCACCATACAATCCAACATTCTGGTTATTGGAGACTCCATCATGAGGCACACTGATGCCCCACTCACCAGGCTTAGTAAGGAGAAAGTCATGGTCAATTGCTTATCAGGGGCTGGGATCCACCACACTATGCATGCAATTAGGTCATTGTACCACAAGCACCAGTATGACTCAGTTATAGTCCATGTAGTTGTAAATGACTTGAGATGTGCCTCCCTAGACTATATTAAGAGAGACATCATGGAGCTCTCGGAGTATGTGTCCTAGGCTGGTATGAGCCTTGCACTGAGCAGCATTTTACCTTTTCCAAGGATTATGTCACAATATGAAAAAAACTGGCTTTAATAATTGCCTTAGTATCTGATGTCATTTTAAGGGGGCACAATATTTGTCAGCATGGAAGAAGTTGGTCAAGAGACCATACTGCTTTGCCAGGGATTGTCTGTGTTGTTCCCCTGTAGGCATTCAAATATTAGCTAAAACATTGTCTTCCCCATAGTGCCTTTTTAGGCAATGTCAAACTGAAAGCACTTTTGACATAGCAAATGATAACTAAGAAAATCTAAATGTATTACTGCTCAAAGCTAGGAGACTAAATGAAAAAAATCTACTCTCTAAAAGCTCTCTTCACGCTAGAGAATGCTCACATCTGTGTGGTCACTGAGACATGGTTTAAAGTTGCAGAGAGCACATCGACAGTGCAAGGTTATAATGCCCTCCACACATTTAGACCAGATACTACACAGATTGGGACTAAAGGTGGAGGTGTCTTGATTTACTTAAAAAATAAATATACCTCAAGGCTGGTCAAATAGTTCAATGTATTTGAGCTGCTCCATGTTTAAATCACCATAGGCAAAATCCAGTACCACTTCCTTGCAAGCTATAGGTCCCCCTCTATGACCCAAGAAAACCATACCATGTATATAAATTTATTGGAAACACTCACCATCTAACCCAATACCATATTCATGGGTGACTTTAATTACCCCATTATTAAATGGGAATCCTATACAACACCAAACATACAGGTACAGAAATTCCTGGATTTTGTAAACACAAACTCCCTCGACCAGTTTGTCAATATACCAACCAGGCTTGAAACCATACTGGATCTAGTCCTCAATAATATGGGAAAGTGCTGTACACCCCCCAGTGTAATGTCTTCCCTGGTAAGGCTAGACCACAAAATGGTCTCTTTTGAAGTAAAAATAAAACCTGGACCCCCACCTAAAACTGGAATATTCAGGAACTACTCTAAGGCTAACATCTTGCTATAAAATGATAATCTGGCACAATTTTAAGCCCCCATATTCCCTGAGAGCACTGCTGTCTATGCAGAACTGTTTACAGAAACCATGTAAAAGCATGTTAATAGCTGCACAAAGGCAGCTGTACCCACCAGGAAGAAGTACAGAACAAACTCATTAAACAAGTCACCCTGGTGGAATCACAACATCAGTAGGCTGTATAAAAGAAGGAAGAAAATCATGGCAAAAATTAGAAAGTGCAGCACCCAACACAATAAAAGCAGTCTCATTGATCTAAACAAACAACTCAGAGGAGAAATAAAGTCTACCAAAGCCAAATTTGAGGTAAATTTAGCATCCCAGGCCAAGGACACCCACAAGGCATTATTTAGTTATGTCTACAACATCAAAGGCAATGCACAATTGTGTGCAGAGCTCATTGTAAATGGAGCTACCTATACTCATCTGAAAGATGTAGCAAACCTATCTGGATGATAAATTCAGCTCCAACTTTACTACTCTCTCCCCCTCAAAGTTCTCCCAGGAAATACTATCAAATATAACACCCCTGCTATCACTATGGAATAGGTCCCTAATGCTCTCTCTAAGGCAACACTGCATCAATGGACCCACACAATATCCTAAGATGCCTCCTAAATAGCATGAAAAATGATCTATCAAGCCCTCTGGAATTGCAATTTAACTGTAGCCTCTAAACAGGCGTTGTGCCTCATGAATGGAGAGCAGCAACAGCCATCCAACTACACAAAGGAGGGCAATCTACAGATCCTGGAAACTACAGGCCCATAATTCTCACTAGTCCTATATGCAAAGCCATGGAAAGAATTATGATGGAAGTGATCAGTAATGACATAGGAAATTTCCAGCGACTGGACCTGACCCAGTTTCATTTTGTGAAGGGCAGGTCATGCCTAGTCAACCTGGTGGACATCTTTGAGAAGGTCACCAAAGCAATGGATGAGGGTAAAATGGTTGACACTGCCTACCTTGACATGGTGAAGGCATTTGCCACAATACCACATTCGGGCATTGTTGACAAACGCAGGGCGTTAGGTACAAACCTATATGTTCCCAGGTGGATAGCCAGCTGGCTCACAAACAGGACCCAGGAATTAGAATTGGGGAGCCCACATCTACAAAGAAACCAGTCACAAGTGGAGTCCCTCAAGTCAAGGCCAATGTCAATGGTCTCTGGCTGACTAAATTTGCAGATGATTGCAAATTAGGAGCTGTTATTGAATCCCACATTGACACAAATGTTCTCCAGTGAGGGCTGACACAGACAAACAACTGGTGTCAGAGCCATGGACTAAAACTAAATGCCAAGGAATGCAAAATAGTATCTTTCTGGAAGTCATCCACTCTTGGAAACTATCATATTGACAACACACCCCTTAGAGATGACCCAGTAGTCAGGGACTTAGGGATGTACATAGATAGTAATATAGCCTTTGACCATCATGTGTCTACAGTATTGAGGAAATCATTCTATGTTGTACAACTTATAAACAAAGGAGCAGCATCTAGGTCCAAGAGACTCATTGTTCCACTATATTTGGTGTTCATCAGACATATCAATGAGTGCAGTGCCTCCTTTGGTATGTACCTAAACAGGCATATCCAGCAACTGGAACATCCACAGGGTTCCTCACTAAAAGAATCTGGAGAGTGATTAAAATGTCCAATGCAGACCACCTCAAGGCCATATCCCTTTATTCTGTCTCCTACAGGCTTTTGAGAGGAGATCTATGCCTGGCATGCAGGGCATTATCGGACCCCACTTTGATGGACCTCCTGCATATCTGCAAAATAAAGAACACACCCATTATAAAGACTTAAACCTTGCTTGTAATATAAATTGGACCTGCTGGAGAGACAGGTACTGTATATACACCAGAGACTACACCATCTCTGGAACAGGCTCCCCATCTATGTGAATCAGATCCCCACTAACCCAATTCAAGTGTAACTTGGAAAATTGGATGAGGAACAGGAAACTCATCCCTGGTTTGGTATGAATGTCTCTAATGGACACAGGCAACCTGTAAATGGCTCATCTCCCAGGCCCCTACTTGTAAATGTTTCGTCTCCCAAGCCCCTGCTTACACTTATCAAAGATAACAGAACTTGTCAGGGATTTTTGGATGCATGGCTAGGTTTAAAAAGGCCCATGTGGTTGTTAGCCTATAAGACAGGTAGCTTTTAAACCAGAGCAGTGAAGAAGGGAATAGGCATTGTTGGAACATTTGTTGTAGGGGTTTAGTGTGTGATATGGTATTGAAGGCTTTGGACAGATCCAGAAATAAGGAAAAGATGTTTGCCAGAGTTCTTTGCTCTTGTTAATTTCATCTATAAAGGATAATAGTGCAATAGTTGTACTATGGTCTGGATGAGATCCATGTTGTGTACTGGATAAGAGATGTTCTGTGAGTCGGTGCTGGAGAAGTTGCTTATGAACACATTTTTCTAAGATTTTTAGATAAAGGGGACAGAATAACGATGGGTTAGAAATTAGAGATATCTGCTATTTCCTCCCTTATGAGGTGGGACAATATATATGATTTTTTTCCATATAGGCAGCGCATAAGATTCTGAATGAATCTGTTAATAAAGGTACTTGCTGGGTAAGATATAGCTTCTGCTGCCATCTTGAGGCATTCAGATGAATGGCTGCCAGCAACTGTGGAGGATGGAATGAATGAAAAATAAGAAAGTACTCACTTTTCTCATACTTGCTATGATTTTTAATGATCAGATGTTAGGGAGTATGATAGAGGAACATATGCTTGCTGTAGGTGCAGGCAGTGTAAGTACATATTAAACATTCCATCCATCTGTAGCCATCATGTTTAATGGCAGAACTACTAGAACACAGAAAAAGTTTACACCTGAAACTAACAGTGTAATATTGCCACGTGACTGCTTTTACATACAGAAAACTAACAAGGCATTAAAACAGAGACCCACTGAACATGTAAGAGTCCTTAAGCCAAAAGACAGTAGAAATTATTTATACATACTCAGTTATCATACGTCCATGCTATGCCTCTCCATCCTATTCAAGGTTCATCAATCTATATTTAGCTTCCTACCCTTCTACCCCTCCATCTGGTACTTAACTACGAGAGTTCTTAAGTAATTCCATGACAAGATTTGTTTAATAGCTTATGTCATTTCTGATTCACACTGTACTGCAGTTTTACTGAGCTGTATGTTTGACTACTCTGAATTCATGATACTCATTTGCAGAACAGTCACATTTTTTTTTGTTCAAGTTAGGTTTAATATATATATATATATATATATATATATATATATATATATATATATATATATATATATATATATATATATATGAGTAAAGGTGGTGCAAGAGGCAAAGCCAAGCCCTCATTCTAACCCTAACTTCAACCCAGAAAATAATGTTAATGTTAACCTTCACCCTAGCAGTAAACATAATGCTTAACATTCACTTTTTGTAAATCCATATTTTTAATTTCTGTAATATGTGCTATTTATTATTTTATTATGAGTATTTCTCAGTATTCTGAAATTCAGTATATATATATATATATATATATATATATATATATATATATATATATATGTATAAGCGCTACAGAATTCTGGAAGACCAAAATCCTGAAGACCAAAATCCTATTATAAAAAAAACATATTAGAGAAAGCTATTAAACAAATATGTGGCAATATAATATTAGAGAAAGCTATTAAACAAATATGTGGCAATATTACACTGTTAGTTTCTGGTGTAAACTTTTTCTGTGTTCTAGTAGTTCTGCCATTAAACATGATGGCTACAGATGGATGGAATGTTTAATATGTACTTACACTGCCTGCACCTACAGCAAGCATATGTTCCTCTACCATACTCCCTAACATCTGATCATTAAAAATCATAGCAAGTATGAGAAAAGTGAGTACTTTCTTATTTTTCATTCGTTCCATCCTCCACAGTTGCTGACAACCATTCATCTGAATGCCTCAAGATGGCAGCAGAAGCTATATCTTACCCAACAAGTACCTTGCTTAACCTAAATATATCAACTACCAAGATTGCACTTCACTACACTAAGTGCAATCTTGAAGTTGATATATTAAGTAGCGGGGGGTGTTGGGGGCACAGCCCCCCACTTGGGGGGTGCAGGTGTGTGTGCCCCCCTGCTTATACTTGGAGAACACTAATATAGTTTGTGTTTTATTTGTTTCTGTATGTACTTGTGCTGGAATATAGTGAGTATTGATATCCTGTGTGTTTCAGGATTATGAGTTTTCAGTATTTTGAACTTTCAGGACTTTGGTTGGAGGATTTTGGCCTTCAGGATTTGGGGCTTTCAGGATTCTGTAGTGTGCCTATATATATATATATATATATATATATATATATATATATATATATATATATATATGTGTGTGTGTGTGTGTGTGTGTGTGTGTGTGTGTGTGTGTGTGTGTGCAGATGTATGTATCTATAACATTTAACCAAACACCTACATGTTTGAAACACAGATGATCAATCTTAAAATATCAAAACTCAACTAATAAAAAAGCATAAAAGACTAAAACTATTTTTACGCATTGAGGGAAGCCTGTTGTGCCCCCTCACACCCTTCACCTCATTTATACTAACTTTGATATTACATACTACTGGAGAAGGAGCGAATTCCCACTCCCTGCTGTAACATGACCTCCCACAAATAGATGCCACCATTGTTTAACCATATGAGAATTCTACCTCGTAAGCAAGTTAGAAAATCTTATTTGCAATAGTGATGGACAGATTGACAGACGAGAGCAGACAGGAGTCCCCGTGGACTATGATGTTTGCAGATGACATTGTGATCTGTAGTGAGAGTAGGGAACAGGAGGAGGAGACCCTGGAGAGGTGGAGATATGCTGTAAAGAGAAGAGGAATGAAGGTCAGCAGGACTAAGACAGAATATATGTGTGTGAATGAGAGGGAGGATAGAGGAATGGTTAGGATGCAGGGAGTAGAGGTGGCGAAGGTGGATGAGTTTAAATACTTGGGATCAACAGTTTAGAATAATGGTGAGTGTGGAATAGAGGTGAAGAAGAGAGTATAGGCAGGATGGAGTGGGTGGAGAAGAGTGTCAGGAGTGATTTTTGATAGATGAGTACCAGTAAGAGTGAAAGGGAAGGTCTACAAGAGGGTAGTGAGACCAGCTATGTTATATGGGTTGGAGACAGTGGCATTGACAAAAAGGCAGGAGTCAGAGCTGGACTTGGCAGAGTTAAAGATGTTAAGATTTGCACTGGGTGTAACAAGGGTGGACAGGATTAAGAATAAGTATATTAGTGGGTCAGCCCAGGTTGGAAGGCTTGGAGACAAAGCCAGAGAGGCAAGATTACGATGGTTTGGACATGTGCTGAGGAGGGATGCAGAGTATATTGGGAAAAAGATGCTATGGATGAAGCTGCCAGGTAACAGGAAAAGAGGAAGGCCTAAGATAAGGTTTTTGGATGTGGTGAGAAAGGACATGCAGGTGGTTGGTATGACAGAGCAAGATGCAGAGAACAGGAAGAAATGAAAGCAGATGATCTGCTGTGGCGACCCCTAATGGGAGCAGCCAAAAGAAGAAGAAGCAGAAGAATGCAGGTTAGAAAATCAATCAATGTTCTGAATGTTTTAAAAAATAAATGGCAATCATATGATATATATATATATATATATATTTATATATATATATATATATATATATTATATATATATATAAATATAGATATATATGTATATACACAAACATATATATGCATACTTATATATGTGTGTGTATATACACACATATATATGCATACACATATATATATATATATATATATATATATATATATATATATATATAGATATATAGATATATATATATATATATATATATATATATATATATATATATATATATATATACATACATACACACTCCTGACACTCTTCTCCATAACACACACACACATACACACACACAGACACACAGACACACACACACACACACACACACACACACACACACACACACACACATATGCACACACAAACATACATACATAATTTACTCAAATTTCTTCAATGTCATATCTTTTGTTGGCACACTTTGGTTGACAAAACAGATCAGACCCCAGTTGCAGATCTATATTCCATGTGATCCTTTGAAGCATAATCTATCTACAAGAAGTACAAACTCTAAGTGAGTCCCCATTGGGCTCTTACACTGCTCATTTCTTCAGTCTTTTGAGCAAGTTCGAGTTCAAACCTTCTGATCTCCAGTTGAGGAATGAACTTCCTGATTCTAGCTTTCAAAGATATTTGATTTTATATAGCATTAACTGGTAATCAGTGCCTTGTTAATGCATTGCATTTGCATGTCTAACTGCTGCGGTGATGCTCTCATACTCTAGAACAATAATGCTACAATTACACCTTACCTGCACAAAATCATCTTGGCATAAGCCTATCTTCTTCTGTCAGTGGACTGGCAATATTTGTAAAATTAGGCATGAACTTTCAATGGAACCCAGTTAGTGCAAAGAAAGTCTCCATCTGTCTCTTAAAGGAGGGCACATGCCAGTTTTTATTCTGCTTGCCATCTTACACCCCTTTCCTATATTTTTCAAAACTCAGCTTCTACCATGCCAAATGTATTTTACTTAGCCTTCATAATCAAGGCTGCCTGTCTTATGGCTTTAAAACAGTCTGCACTTTCGGCAAACCTGACTTACAGTCCTCTGAATGAATGACCATGCCACTGGGGATTGATTCAGCCTCTGAAATGTTTTTGAAGTCAATACAGGTAAAATGTCAAAATCTGTTTTATATTTGGCACAGAGATTAACTGTTATTCTTCAGTATCCCTTCAAGAAGTTCAGCATTGCCAAATATTAGGACTTACTAGGTTCTCTAAGAATTTATCAGTTCTAGGCATTAGATAGCTATCAACCTGTGGCATGCTATTCAGTTTCCGGAGGTCAGTACAGGATCTGATACTTTTATTAGACTTAGGAATCAGTACTACT
The DNA here is from genome assembly GCF_019279795.1 of Protopterus annectens. Taxonomy (NCBI): domain Eukaryota; kingdom Metazoa; phylum Chordata; order Ceratodontiformes; family Protopteridae; genus Protopterus; species Protopterus annectens. The sequence goes on along the minus strand of NC_056741.1, from coordinate 668,117,522 downwards.
GGGCTGCATCAATCATTCTGCGATTCTTTCATTATACCTAGATTGAGCATTTTATGAATTTCTTCTCTTACTTTTCTTTTTTGTGAGTTCATAACTCTTGTTAGGTTTCAATATAATTTTTGTTCTGAGTGCTATTATTGTTATATTCATTCAGTTTAGTACTCCTAGGATTTCTGAAAATAAATACTCCTTTATTTCATAAGAGAAATTCTCTTACCTCCTGCTTTTCTATACCTCACAAGTATTTTTTTTCAGTTTTACTTCAGGTAGAGACCTCACTTTCCCGTGTATAAACTTCATCTAGTAAACTGTCTGCAGAATTGTTTACTTCCCGCCATAGTTTCAGAATATTAATGTCATAACTACTCTGGCATTGCAGTTAAACACTGACTTTTAGTATTCTAGCACTGCCATTAAACACTGACTTCTAGTACTATAACACTGCCACAAAACATTGACTTCTAGTACTATAGCACTGCTGTTAAACACTGACTTCAGTATTATAACACTGCTATTAAGCACTGACTTCTAGTATTATAGTGGTGCTATTAAACACTGACTTTTAGTATTATAGCACTGCCATTAAACACTGACTTCTTTTGTTATAGCACTGACAGAAAACACTGACTTCTAGTACTATAGCACTGCTGTTAAACACTGACTTCAGTATTATAACACTGCTATTAAACACTGACGTCTAGTATTATAGCGGTGCTATTAAACACTGATTTCTAGTATTATAGCACTGCCATTAAACACTGATGTCTAGAACTATAGCACTACCATTAAAGACCAACTTCTAGTATTATAGCACTGCCATTAAACACTGACTTCAGTATTATAGCACTGCTACTAAACACTGACTTCTAGTACTATAGCACTTTCATTAAATGCTGATGTCTAGTATTATAGCACTGCTATTAAACCCTGACATCTAGTATTATAGTCCTGCTGCTAAACACTGACGTCTAGTACTATAACACTGTCATTAAGGACTGACTTCTAGTATTACAGTACTGCTATTAAACACTGACTTCTAGTATTATAGCACTGCCATTAAACACTGACTTCCATTACTATAGTACTGCTTAAACACTCTGACTTCTAATACTAAAGCACTGCCACCGTGGCAGTGTTTAGTGGCAATAAACACTGACTTCAGTATTATAGCACTGCTATTAAACACTGACTTCAGTATTTTAGCACTGCTGATAAACTATGACTTCTAGTATTATAGCACTGCTATTCAACACTGACTTCTAGTACTACAGGCTAATTTGCTCACTCATGTAATGTAGATACAATGACCAGTGCTCTCTCCTTAATAACTGATTGTTATACATATGCATACACTGAGCCTCAAATATGTCTTGTCTTCTTTCTATGGAAGGTTTTCTTTAGTAAATCCTTTTATCATAGGCACTTCTTTTGCTTAATTGTATTATGGACAAAGACATACAGACAAAAGTATATGCCAAAATATTTTTACATTCAGAATATAAACCCAAAATATCTGAACGCAGATGATCAGAAAGAAAACTTATTTTATGCAGGGAGACAAGCATCCCTAACTCCCCCCTTCAACTTACATATACCAAGTCTGGGGATCCAAAAAACAAAGAAAAGGGCACATTTACCAACTCCAAGACCACACTACAGTGGGGAAAAGGGCAAACTTCCTCATGGTGGCCAAGTGTTCCTTTCCTGCTGAACGTTGTCAATGGTTTGACATTTGCAGATATATGGTTTGGATATTGTTGTTTTGATGATTTGGGATTCGAGTAAATGTTTTTTCCATATTTTGAAGTAGAGCCATATATATAGATATATATACACATATCACTTAAAATGAACAAAAGCGCCCATCGTTAACTGGCAAAATTATGTCAAAATGCCAAAAATGCAGATGGCTGTACACCAGAATGCATGTACTGAGAAACAGCTTTGGTGCATGCAAGTTTTTACTTTTTAAAAATACAAAAAAGCATTATATTTTGCAGGGAGTTAAGCCCATCTGCAGCTAATTATATATAATAACTCAGAGACTGCACAAACACTGGATAAGATCAAATTTCTCAACCCCAGGAACTGGGTGACTGAGCGATCTTGCACATCTGTCAATCAGCTGTTTAGTCAAACATATTAGGTCAACAATGTAGCTTTTGTCCTAAACCATTTCAATAGCATATATATATATATATTTATACATCCATATCTAAAAATATATATATATATATATATATATATATATATATATATATATATATATACATATTTAAATATATACATATATATATATATTTATACATACATATCTAAATATATATATATATATATGTATATATATTTGTACGTATATATGTATATATATATATATATATATATATATATATATATATATGCATATATATTGATACAAACATATCTAAATACATATATATATATATATATATATATATATATATATATATATATGTACATACATACATATATATATATATATATATATATATATATATATATATATATTTGTACATACATATCTATATCTATATATAGATATATATATATATATATATATATACACACATATGTATATATATTTATACATATCTAAATATATATATATATATATATATATATATTTATATATCTATATATATATATATATATATATATATATATATATATATATATGTACATATATTTACACATACATATCTAAATATATATATATATATATATATATATATATATATATATATATATATATATATATATATATATATATATATATATATTTATACATATATATTAAATATATATATATATATATATACATATACATATATCTATATATATATATATATATATACATATGTAAGGGAACACTTCACATAATCGAATTACTGAAATCTCATATTTCATATGGTGGAAACCATATGATCGAGATTTCAGTAAATCGAATATGTAAAGTGTTAAAAAATAAGACCTTACTGATATTAAAATGTTACGTGCACACAGAGGCAAGGATTATTGTATGGTCTGCGTGCACGTAATGTTTTTATCTTTTCTGCGGTGTTGACAGGAAGTGGGCAATCTCCCTTTTTGCGCTTCCGCATACAGCGCAAAATGGGAGATTTCCCTTTTCCCCACTGTAGCACGATCTTGGAGTTGGTATATTTAAGTAGGGGGTGTGGGGGGCACAGCCTCCCACATGGGGGTGTTGGGGGGCGAAGCCCTCCTGCAAAAGCGGTGTTTGAGTTTTTTTTTTTTTTACGGTTTCATTTCAGAAGTTCGAGTTTCCAAAACTTGATCTTTTGGTCTCGGTTATATGAAATTCGAGATTTTGGGGATTCGAGCTTCTGAAGTGAATCCATATATATATTTATACATACATATCTAAATATATATATATATCTATATACATATCTATATATATATATACATATCTATATATATATATATACATATCTATATATATATATATATATATATATATATATATATATATATTTATACATACATATATATATATATATATATATATATATATGTATATATATGTATACATACATATCTAACTATATATATATATATATATATATATATATATATATATATATATATATACATGGATAAATATATATATAAATATATAAATATATATATGTATATATATATATATATATATATATATATATATATATATATATATATATATATATATATATATATATATATATATATATATATATATCAATTTTAAACTCCTTGATCTTCTCTCTTAAAACCCTACAACTCTCCTTTTGCGTGGTTTTGCGCACTTAGCAGCGTCGGGCAGCGCCACCTAAACAAGTTTAAACTATTCCAGGTTCCACAAAGTCTGCTCTTCATTTTTTCCCTTAGAACTGTTCAAACTCTTAAAAATAAGCACTCTATTCTCTTTCTAAAGCCCTGCACTTGCTCAGTTCTTATAAGGAAACACTAACTAACTAAAGCACTACACCCTCCTAGACTTCTCATAAGTACTAGGCTCCCGATTGGTCCTTCCTGATCAAGTGAAAAATCAGTTCCCTTTACTAATCTGATCAGTGAAAAAACAGTTCCCTATTCTAATCTGGTATGTCCAAGGGTCAGTTTCAGTGTTACTCTCCAGTCCAGCTGGTGAATCTGGGAATTTTGAGGCACTGTTACATTTGCCTTATGTACACAGAAAACCCTCTCCTCCTTCCAACAAACTCTAATACATGTGAGAGATGCAGTTACACAGCCAAACTGGAGGCAGGGCTGTCTCAACCCAAGACTGGCACAGTCAGTCAGGAGGAAAAGGTAACCACCCGCACCACAAATCCAGTGTCACATAGACCTATCGCATCTGCATACCCTACACATAAACACACAAAAACATACTCGGAGGCTCTAAATAAAAATCTGCCTAAGCAGCAAAGACCTCCAAAGCAGATATCCAAGCAACAACCACCCCTCAACAATACCCATGAATCACATATCTCACAAAGTCAGTGTGCCTCACAGTCACAGCCCTTAAGGCTAAACAACACACCAAATACACTCGTTATAGGGGACTCTATTCTCCGGCACACTGACGTCCTGCTCACCAGACTCAACAAGGAGAAGGTCACTGTAAGCTGCCTCTCGGGTGCCAGGATCCACCACATAATGCAAGCATTCATGTCACTCCAAAGCAAGTACAAATATGACTTCGTCATTGTCCATGCTGGTGTGAATGACCTGAGACGTACCTCCCTGGACTACATGAAAAGAGACATAGAGGAGCTCTCTGATCATGTAGCCCAGGCTGGTATGACCCTGACCTTGAGTAGCATCTTGCCCTCACCAAGAATGATGCCACAGTATAAAGACAAAATGATCAGTTTCAACAATTGGCTAAAGTATTGGTGTCATTCAAAGGGGATCCAGTGTCTGTCAGCCTGGGATGACATGCTCGACAAGCCACGTTGCTTCGCTAGGGACGGCTTGCACCTGTCACCCTTAGGCTTTCGTATACTGGCCAAGGCTCTTGCCACCCCCATAGTGCCTTTTTTAGGCAAGGCTCAAAGGACAAACCCACCTCCATAGACAACCCAAGGATAAAAAAACTAAAGGTAATACTACTCAATGCCAGAAGTCTAAACCTCAAGATGCACTCACTCGAGGCTCTCCTCAGACTGGAGAAAATTGATATTTGTGCAGTAACAGAAACCTGGTTCAAGGCTCCTGAGAGCACCCCTGCACTACCAGGTTATAACTCATACCATGCTTTTTGGCCCCAAAACTCGGACCGAAGCACCAAAGGAGGGGGAGTATCTATATTCATCAAAGATACCTACACCTCCAGGTTAGTGGCACTGCACGAAGCATCGGAAACCATCCATGTGCAACTAACAATGTGCAAAACTGCCTTTCAGTTTGTAGCCTGCTACAGATCACCCTCTCTTTCACAGGAACCCCACTTGGCATTCCTTAGAACACTGGAGAATATGAAGGTCTCTCCAAACACTATGTTATTGGGTGACTTCAACTACCCAAACATTGACTGGGAAAACTACTCAAGCCCAAACACCCTCGCCCAACGGTTCCTTGAATTTATAAACTCTAACGCGATGGAACAACTGTTCAGCACTCTCACAAGAGGGAACAACATATTGGACTTGGTCATCACCAACATGGGGACTCTATGTTCCACACCAGAGGTAAACCCCTCATTGGTGAGATCAGACCATAAACTAATTTCCCTGGACATCCATATCCCGTCCCCACCCCCAGCCAGGGAAATCACTGTAAAGAATTTATCAAAAGCTAACTTCACACTTCTCAAGACTGAGGTGGAATCCTGCAAAGCCCCCAGGCCAGAGGATAATACAGCCCAATCCACAGAATCCTTTACAAACGCATTCTGTGAGCACCTGCAGGAATGCATGGATCGTGCTATCCCAAATAAAACCAAGACTCACTCCTCCAAAAACAGGAGACCTGTCTGGTGGACCCCGGCCATAAATAAGCTATACAACAGAAGAAGGAAGCTACTACATGACAGAGCAAAATCCCAAAAAGGGAAGGCATCTCTGACCAGTATTAGCAAGAAACTACGATCCCTCATAAAATCATCAAAGGCCAGTTTCAAAAGAAATATTGCCCTAGACACTAAAGATAATCATAAGGCCTTTTTTAGTTATGTCAGGAATATGGGTGGAAACTCCCAGATATGCTCTGAATTGTTGCATAACAGTACAAAATATACCAAACCTACAGACATAGCCAACATCCTGGAAGACAGATTCAGTGCTAACTTCTCCCCCCCTTCCCCCTCAAAGGAGCAAATGCCTATCCCAACTGAATGTAACCTCCCTGACATCACAGATGCACAGGTGAAAGCTGCCCTCTCCAAAGCAAAAGACACAGCATCTATGGGACTGGACGGTGTCTCAGGCTGTGTCTTACACGAGTTCCAGGAAGAACTGAACCCTCACATTAAGTCACTGTTCAAACTTAGTCTTACTACAGGATATGTACCCAAAGAATGGTGTACAGCTACAGTGGTCCCACTCCACAAAGGTGGTGCCACAACGGACCCCGGGAACTATCGCCCCATAAGCCTGACTAGTCTGGTCTGTAAAGCTATGGAGCGTATTATCATGGAACTCATAAACAAAGACATTGGGAGCCTCCAGACACTGGACCCTACCAAATTCGGCTTTGTTAAGGGCAGATCTTGCCTCTTAAACCTAGTTGATTTCTTTGAAACAGTTACCAAAGCCATAGATGAAGGCAAGGTAGTCCACACAGCCTACCTGGACCTCACAAAAGCCTTCGACGCAATACCCCACTCGGGCATCATAAATAAGCTTACCAACTTAAATATCTACCCCTATATCACAAGATGGGTTGCAAACTGGCAAAGGGATAGAACCCACATGGTCAAAATCGCAGGTGCCACGTCCAAATCCAAACCAGTTACAAGTGGCATCCCACAAGGCTCAGTTCTGGGACCTCTCTTATTTGGTATATACTTCTCTGAGGTTCAGGCTAACATGGGGGGACTATGGCTGACAAAGTTCGCAGATGACTGCAAACTGGGAGCCATAATCAACTCTCCAGATGACACAAGTATTCTCCAAAAGGGTCTCACGGAGACGGATGCTTGGTGCCAGAACCACGGCCTCAAGCTAAATGCTGAAAAGTGCATAGTCATCCCCTTTGGGAAAAACCAAGTGCCCACAAATTACCACACAGGTGGTAATCCATTAAGTACAGAAGAAGTAATTAGAGATTTGGGGACCAACGTAGATAGTAATCTCTCCTTTGATAATCACGTTGCCAAAGTGGTTAGAAAGACCTTCTATATAGCCCACCTTATCACGAAAGGGTTCGCATCTAGATCAAGAGAGGTCATTGTGCCCCTCTACTCATCACTCATCAGGCCCATAATTGAATACAATGCCCCTTTTGGATGTACCTTACCCGACACCTGCAGCAACTGGAGAGACCCCAAAAGTACCCCACCAAGAGGATCATTGGCTACAAACAGATGTTCTATGCAGCTCGACTAAAGAAACTCCAGCTCTACTCAGTTGCTTACCACCAACTCAGAGGCAATCTATGCCTGGCATACAAAGCCATGTCTAACCCAGAATTAATGGACATGCTCCACCTCAAAAAATCCAAATCCCTTAGAGCTACATGTTCCGGGGACTTAAACCTCAGCACAAAAATAAATAGGACATGCTGGAGGGACAGATTCATTTCCCAGAGGCTCCCCTCACTCTGGAATAGAATACCAATTCATGTTAGACATAGCCCCTCGTTGACCCTCTTCAAGCGAAATCTGGACGCATGGATGGGAAATCGCAAATTCACCCCTGGGATCTCTTCTGTGTCCCTGCTCGACAGAGGCACAGTAAGCTAATCTTAAAGGGCTACCTTCTGTGACCTACTATACAGAGGCACAGTAGGCTAATCTAATAGGGAGGCGAAAGTCAAATACACTCGGGCTAGGCTTATAAATGCCCAAGGGCAGATAGCCTAGTATCTATCTATGAACCTATGAACATATATATATGTATATATATATATATATATATATATATATATATATATATATATATATATGTATGTATGTATGTATATATATTTATACATACATATCTAAATATATATAATATATCTACTTTTAAGTTTTCCCAGAGCAGTAATAGCCTGCCTTCAATTCAATCATATCAGTAACTTGTGATTGGTGATTATGGATATTTACCAGAATTTTTTGTCTCTAATTGACATTTGCTTCAGTAACAACCCCCTTTTTTCCCATTTTTTTACATGGGGTTAGGGTGTCATATCGTTAATGACCATCACCTAGAGGCAATGTTCACCACTGCCAGGTAGCTAGACCTGCCACTGCGCTGTAATTGTATATTGCTAATGCCTATTTTTGCCAGTCAGTTCTGTGCATTGCCATTGCTTGTTTTGTGCTTGACTCCATTAATGTATATTAATATACCTATGACCACTAATGGAGCCTTTTTGTTTTATCAAAGCCCCATTCATATCTCTCAACTGTATAGATTTTTGTCTCATATTATTGGTCTGTTTCTCATAAAATATGTGCTTTCTGGGAAATCATTGAGTAAGGAAGTCACTTAATAATGGTTTGAGTTTCAGACTTCATATCCTTCAGAAAATATGTGCTAATACAAATACTGTTATTCTAGCAACTTTCTAAATTTATAAAACTGTTGTCCTCCCCCCCCTTATTTTAGGCTTTATCCATAGTTCCTGGAATAAGAAGCTGACAGGTATGCTTCCCAAGGTAACAGTTATGTTTAAGTACATTTGGTTATACTTTCACTTATTTATTCTTGTTCATTGAAAATGACCCACTGCCAGCAGGATAATTCACTGATTAAAACATAAATAAATAAAATAAAGAAGCAGAGTTTTGAATAGTTGAAAAACACTTTTAGGAACAAACTAGTACTAAGTTTAGCTCCAGCATTATGACATCACAATATAACATGATTTTGCAGTGGTAACCTAACTTTAGACTGAAGCAATAATTCTGACCTGCTTATTATTGCACAGAGTATGTCTTAAGGTCATGTTGATGACTCTATAGAATGCTATAAAAACATCAACAGTTGCAATGTCAGCCTCAGACATGATAAGGTTTGTACTTTAGGGAGGAAAAAACAGTAGTAATAAATGCAGTCTTTAGTTTATTCAAGGCAGTGCACTATGAATTGTAATGCACTCCTAACGATAAGCTATGCAATATGCAGTAAATAAGCAAATAAACCATAACAATTGAAACTGTAAAGGAATAAATAAACTGTGATCACATTATTAAACAAGACCTCAAGGAACTATTATATTTAAAAAAAGGAATCTCCTGCCAGCAGGCTCAAACTAGCCACCTCATAGTTTGGAGGCACCATATAGTATCACTGTACTAACAAGCAGCTTGAGGAAGTATTCACATTTACATTCTTCACCTTTGTGTTTGCTCTCATAAAAAAAAAGAAAAAAGAAAATGTTTGTGTCGATTGTGAACTGAAACTTACATAAAATGTCCAGCAGTCAAATTTCAGTTAATGAAACATTGCGGTAATTGTGCTGTAAACTTTAATGATAAAATACTATAATAGTCAAAGCCAAAACATGAGTTATTTTGACATTTATTTCATGAAAATTACAGAAAAGTAGTTTTTGCACCTTTTATATATAAAACAGCCCCTGGATCATATCTCCTTTGACTGTGAAGAAGTCACATAAATTGTCTATAAAGTAACATGCTGGCAATGACTGCATTTTTTTCTTTGAGCTATTTCAATATTCATGCAAAGACTGTCTCCCTCGCCAAAGAATTAACACTTTCTGACTAGGATCACTTCTTATGTTTGACTGTTATCAAGGAAAAGACATTTTGTCCACTGAAATATATTTCCACTTGCCCCCACAGGCAATACATATTTAGAAATATTTCTTGCACAGACAATGTCCTTGGCAAACCAGCCAAATCTTTGTAAAAGTATAATAAAGTGACAGTTTTGCTGGTTGAATACACACATAGACTGAACCTTTACAAATAATAGCCACTTTTTCAAATCATTTTTGAATGACAGAATATCTAACATAGAATTGTGAATAATTATATTTTACTCACAAGCACAACACACACACACACACACACACACACACACACACACACACACACACACACACACACACACTTCTGACAAACCAGCCAGATCTGTAATTGCTGGCTTGTCATCTATGGTGAAGTTTGTAGATGCCCTAAGACAGGCATATACCAAAGCCATTCTAGCCTGTGGTCAGTGGCAACTGGGAAAATTGAGGCATGATGGGATAGGCTTAAAAAGGCTCTAGGTCCATTAGCATAGTAATCTGTTATAATCGTATGATCCTTAACTGTGATCAATTCACAGATGTGGTCAGCTACACTGAGGCACAGACTCTTCTGTTCTTTTTTGACTCAGCACACTTGTGATCTTTGATGGCAATCAAGTCAAATAGGTTTTACCTAAGAAATTTGTTTTAGCTTGCCCCTCTGGCACACATATATACAAATATTGTAACAAACATGCACAGACACCTCCCCTCACACACACTCATGCACACATCACCACTAACAAATCAGCTGTATCTTTGATGAGACAAATTTGATCAAGTGCCGGTATTAGAAAGCAGCTTTCACACAAAGGGACTGCTGGCACGTGAAAATTATTTCTTGACTGTTTGTACCTGGACTGTTTTAGTGTGGTCATCAGAAACAAATTGCACATGCAGTAAGCTCCCATATAAATGGTTTAATAAATGCATCTGAGTGGTGCATTGTGCAGATATTTCTCATCAGTCTTTGTGCCTTATGACAGAACTGTATGGAAGAAGAATAGCCATGGTCTTCCTCGGCTCACTGTGAATAGTGTTGTACTGTCAATCAATAGGCAGGTTCTCCAATCACTAATAAGGTTGTATTAGGTTTCTTTATTCTACACACCTATTAACATCTTTGCTGTCCATAAACTTTGTCAGGCTTTTACTATTTGCTCGCTGCTCTTTTTATTCAGAAATATTAACTTTTAGTACAAAACATTTTTTTGGTTGCACAGCAATGTCCCACTGTCACTTATCAAAATTAACCAATAAAATGACTTCCGTAGAAGTCATAAACTGCTAAAACACATTTTACAATTTCCAGGCAAGCAGTAGTGAAAATTAACAATTGTTGTACAGTTCATGTTGTCTAGCTGTTGCACTTCAAATTTTACAGAGGTAGTGGTATTGTCTTGCAGTCACTTAGTAGCAAGATTAGCTATATAAATACTGCTGTGCAACCATAACGTGTTAGAAAGCAGGAGTGGGACTATTTCCAAAATGTTGAAGAAATTCAAAAGTAAGGGACAAGCAAGGTGCAATTCTTGTCTGTCTGCTTCTATATGGTAGAAATTAAAATTCTGTTTTCTGCAAAATGTCCTGTACCCAGATTGGTACATTATATGTGTAAGTTTGGAACTGGACAAACGATGCTGTGTCAGTACTGTTTGAACTTTTAAGTGATTGCATGACTGCTTATAATCTATTGACAGAATAAGAGATAAGCAGATGTTTCTTTGCACTGCCAAAAAATGAGACAGACCCATAAAACTTTAGAAGTTGGGACATATATGGAGACATGAGAAAATGTGTATTTTATAATGCAATATTGAGATAGCAAAGCAGATACAGACATGTTAAATATTTCATGTTTTCCAAACGAAAGATAGGATAAACATGCTTTGCTGCTTTATCCCCTTATTGTCTATTACTTCATGACTGCCCAGCAGTAGAGGAGGCATCATCCTAATCTGCCATAAAGCAAGCATGTATCGGTATGCAGCATGTACCACCAATAAGTAACTCTGATAATATGCAGCTGAATTAATGAACAGCTGGCAGTAAGCAGGTCAATCTCATGCTAATAGTTCCGGAACACATATGGTACACCTCTTCATGTCAGCTGAAGGTAATAGGAGTGGAGAGAAAAAGTACAGACTAGGTGTTAGAATGGATCTGAGGAAGAATTCTGAGGAGGACGATTAGGGGAAACTATCAAGAATGAGGAAGCCAACTAGCTGAGCGCCACAAGGTTCACTGCAGGTACCATCTATATTACAAATATTTTTCTGTGATAAGTCAAATATAGCCTAATAGACCTGTTTGCAGGTGGCAGAAAAATTGGGGTCACAGTCTTGGCTGTGGATAAAGCATGAAAATGGATCCTAGAAGACCTCTACGTTTGGACAGAGAGGTGGGATTTGGCATTTGACAATAATAAATACAAAGTTTTGCATTTTTGTTAAAGCAACCTGAAAGATGTATATAAGGTACTATGCCCCACCCTCTTTCCATTCTGAACACTCCATTATATTACTCATGTACACCAAACTAAGCCTTAATGAGAATAATGCGTGAGAGATAGACACTTGAATTATCTCAGCGAGAGAAGAGAGAGAGAGAGAGAGGTGTTTTCTGAAAGACTTCAAGCCTGCATAAACTAAAACACTGCTGGTGATTCCCTGCTAGTTAATTTTTCCACCCACCCTCCACTTTATTGAACTGCTTTTTAAACCTGTCGATTTTAAGTTGCCCACCCTTTCTGTAAATTGAGTGTTAAAAGCTTCTCCCATTCTAACCTGCTGTTGATTTCTTGAATTATTATTTGCCTTTACTTGTGCTTATTTTGACAAAAAGTGCATTTTGCTTCTCATTGTCTTTTCTACTGATTTGCTTGCTCTGAATTCATTATCTAGCTAGCTGTTGGATAAAATAGTGTATTTTTGCACTCTAACGAGCAATTTCTATGTTCTTACGTCAACAAGTCAGTGGATTTTCTATCTAGTGCAGTGGGTGGTAGCCTGCTCTATTTAGGTTGGTTAAACACTTGAGATTTCTGCATGTAGTTTTATTGGCTGTAGGGATTATTAATCACCTTATCTTATTTTTAATGTCTTTATAAAGTCTGTACAACTGAGTGGCTCTTGGCTCATTTCTATGAAGTACTTTTATTGAAAAAATCACACTTTTGAAGTGCACTGCTTCATCCATTTCTTTAAGTTTGTTTGTGGTAGCATTTCACTCATTATACTCCTTTACTGTGTTTTTGCATTCGGAGGACTGGGATTATTCAAATAGTAGGTATTTATCTGGTCTACCTGAGCTGCGAAGCATACAAAAGGGCTCTAGGTATAGTTGTATTGACCAGACGGCTCAGTCATTTTTTTGTATTTTCAGTGCTGGTATAAATTTGTCACATTTGTGTGGAGCTGTTCATTGTCCCAGTGCCCTGTACAGATGCAAACATCTGAAACATTGCTTATTTTTATTATACTGTGAAATTTTACTGTGCTAGTTACCTTATTATAGCACCCAGGACTATTACTGCTCAGACAGCATCTGATTTGGTACTGGGTTGTATCGCTGGTTAGGTTAGATGCAGATTACATCACGTAAGCACACTTCCCTCGTCTGGTTACAAGCACCCTCTACTCCTATTCCTTTCAAGTATACATTAGGACCTGCAACTATGGATTGGCACTTTTCTGCTATCTCTCCATCCAGCTTGGTGGACATGGGTATCCTGAGGCAATGTTTATAACAATTGCCTTACGTATACTGACAACCACTTAATTGTCGAACAGACAAATACAGTATGTGAGTGATATAGTTAAAAAAACTGACATTGGAAGCTAGACTGTCACATACAGAAACAAAAGCAACAAACAGGTTGTCAGTGACTCCCACACATCACTCAGCGCACCCAAAAAGGACCATCTCCACATAGACCCACATATGTGGAGGTGATCACATGTAGCTTAACCAAACCTCAAAGGCCTCTCAGGCACAGTCCTCAGAAACTCCACATGTACACAACAATTCCCATCACAACACACAAAGCCAAATCTGACTGTGTCTCCCTACCAAGCCCATAAGGTGAAACACTCTATGACCCAATATTCTGGTCATAGGAGACTCCATTGTGAGACACACTGACGTTACTCTTACCAGGCTGGATAAGGGGAAGGTTATAGTTAGTTGCCTCTCAAGGGACAGGATTCAAAAGATCACACAAGCACTCAGATCACTTACACCTAAGTACCAGTATCACTCAGCAATAATACATGTGGGTGTGAATGACTTGAGACATACCTCCTTGAACTATATGAAGAGAGACATCATTGAGCTCTCAGAGTATGTGCCACAGGCAGGTATGAGCCTAGCACTGAGCAGAATTCTACTGTCTCCAAGGATGATGCCACAATACCAGCAGAAAATGATCAAATTTAACAATTGGCTTAGCTACTGGTGTCATTCCAAAGGGGTCCAATACTTGTCAGCCTGGGAGAACATAGTTGATAGACCTTGGAGGTCTATACCTGTCACCTCTAGGCTTTCTGATATTAGGCAAAACATTATCTACTGCTATAGTGCCTTTTTTAGGTATTGCTAAACAGACAAACATTTCAACATAACAAAAGCTACTTAAGACAAGCTAAAGGTGTACTGCTCAATGCTAGTAGTCTCAACAAGAAACTGCACTCCCTGGAACCTCTACTCACACTGGAGAATGCTGATGTCTATGCAGTTACTGAAACATGGTTCAAAGCCACAGATAGCACTCCATCAGTAAGTGGTTATAATGCCTGTCATACAATCTGACCACTCACTGAACATGAAAGAGCTAAAGGTGGAGGTGTATCTATCTACATAAAGGATAAGCACACCTCAAGGATGCTCAAACAATATGACATCCTTGAGCTACCCCATGTCCAATTCACCATGGGAAACATACATCAGCATATACTTGCTAGCTACAAGTCCCCCACTATGAACCAAGAAACCCATACATCATACCTGAAGTTACTACTCACCACTCAGCCCAATACCATATTCATGGGTGATTTTAATTACCCCTCCATTAATTGGGAAACATACATGACTATTAACATGGAGGCTCAAAGATTTATTGACTTTATAAATTCAAATGCCCTAGAGCAGCTAGTCTGCACTCCCACTATGGGATCAAATAT
Organism: Protopterus annectens; assembly: GCF_019279795.1. Taxonomy (NCBI): domain Eukaryota; kingdom Metazoa; phylum Chordata; order Ceratodontiformes; family Protopteridae; genus Protopterus; species Protopterus annectens. Next base: position 668,102,418 of record NC_056741.1, on the reverse strand, counting down.
CCCAGATCTGGTACTCACAAGTATGGGAGAGTGCATCCCCCCCACCCCCAGTGTTATATCCTCACCAGTAAGATCAGATCACAAAGTGGTCTTCCTTGAAATAAAGGTAAAACTAGTCCTTCGACCTTACCCCTAAAGCTTTACAAACTTCTCTAAGGTAAATTATGTCCTATTAAGGGATGGTGGCATAGCTATTTTTCAAGCTCCCACAAATCCAGATAACATAGAAACCTATGCAGAGGCATACACAAAAGCCCTATATGACCATATAAACAACTGCATAAAACTGGCAGTACCAGATTGAAATAAGCTCGAGTCAAAATGTAAAAATAAGCCACCCTGGTGGCCCCCTAGAATTACAAGTTTGTACAACAAAAGAAATAAAATCCTGTTGAAAAGTAAGAGAGAATGTGTACAGCAGAGAAATAAATTCCCCATTAGTCTAAATAAGTGAATCAGGGTACTAGTTAAGTCTCTGAAAGCAATTTTTTAAGTAAAAATAGACTCCAAAGCTAAGCATAACCAAGCATTATTTCAGTTATGTATGCAGTCTTAAGGGCAGTACCCAACAATGAGCAGACTTAGTTGTAGATGGCATCATCTATAGTCATCCAGAAGACATAGCAAATCTGCTGGCTGACTAATTAAGCTCAAATTTCACCACCCCATCACCCTCAATTTTCCCCCAAAAATACCCTCTGCCATTCCACCACCAATTATCATTAAAGAACAGGTTGCCACTGTGCTCTCTAAAGCTAAAAACATAGCTTCAATGGGGCCTGACAGTATATCAGGTTGCCTCATAAACAGCTTAAATCCAGACTTCTCACTCCCAAGGGGAAGCCACCTGTTTTCTAAGTGGATGGGTATGCAGAATGCCTTTCAAAAAATCTTGACATGGGAATGCACTGAAAGAGGGGGATCTATGGGCTGACATGCTGAAATGGACAACAAAATGAAACTTGACAAGGAAGACTAAAGGATACTAACTTAAACAGGTATTGCAGAACCAGGAAACTACTAGCCTTAAAAGAGTATTGGTTATTAGTATGACACCAACTAGGAAAAAATTTTCAATTGCTAGTATGATTTCCTAGTATCAAGTTTGTTTGCCTACTTTAATACCTGCAGCACATCCTCAGAAATAGGTGCTTAAAATTTTATTTTATTTTATTTATTTATTTTACATTTGTTAACTGGGATAGTCCAACTGGAACAGGTCCATTTTCAGTGGAGGCCCAGGGAGAAAAGCTCCAGAGTTACAAATAAGTGAAAAAAATACAATTATTGCTAACAGCTACACATTACACTTTATATAATACAATGAGCAAACAGTAGTAGAATTAATTATTAATAAAGGCTAGCATAGTACCATACATCTTTTAATCTGGTTTGCATGACAGCAAAATGGCTACATTACAAAAACATGGAGAGGAGTGCCAGTGGATAAAAAGTGGGTAGTTAGGTGATACATGGGCAGATCCAGGTTTTTCTAAGATGTGCTTTGAGTAGTGATTTGAAGCGGGAGTTTGTGGATGTATTGGTTATGCCAGAGGGGAGAGTGTTCTAGTATTTAGCTATTTTGTAGGAGTATAGGGCTTTGCTGGCAGTATTGTTGGCAGTGGTGATGTTAAGGAGAGGTTTATTAGAAGATCTAAGAGAACGATTGGAAGAGTAGTGGTTAGTAGATGTTTTAGTGATGGAGTTTTGTTTGGGTTGTTTAGGATATTAAAAGCACATGTAAGCTGTTGGTAGTTAAGTAATTGTGGGAATTCGAGCCATTGAAGGTCAGTAAGTACTTTGCAGTGGTGGGTTTTGAAAGGGGAGTTGTTTGCAAATTTAGCAATTCTGTTGTAACATCCCTCGAATTTGTTGAGGTCTGTCTTTCTAATATGGGTAAATATGGGTGCAGCATACAGTAGTGTGGATAAGAGATGAGTTTGGGCTAGGATGATTCTTGCTTTGTCAGTGAGAAAATTATTGTGTCTATAAAGAGTACCCATTTTTTGTGGACCTTCTGGATAGTTTGAGCTATGTGAATATCGAAGTACAGATTTTTATCAATCTCAACTCCTAGGAGTTTTGTATGTGTGGTAGGAGAGATGACTGTGCTGTTTCTAGATGTAATTGAGAAAGATAGGGAAGTGGATCTGGATTTATTGGGGGCAAACCAGAGAAGTTTTGTTTTATTAGGGTTGAGAATCAATTGGATGTCAGAGATCCAGCCTTCTCCAAAGAGAAGGAGTCTTGGGCCAGTTTGTTTAGGGTAGTAAGAGATGGGGCTGCACAGATAAGTGTTGAGTCATCGGCATATTGTATTAATGTGGCTTGTTTGGAGGAGGTATGCAGGTTATTTGTGAAAATAGAGAACAATAGTGTGTCAAGTATTGACCCCTGAGGTACACCTATAGAGGTAGGGAGGAGGGGTGATAGCCCAGCTTGCCATTGGACAACTTGCTGTCTATCTGATAGATAGCTTTTAACCAAGAGATAGTAGGGGAGTCAAAGGATAGGGCAGAGAGGACATCAAGTAGTAGGGGATGTGAAACCATGTCGAAAGCCTTTGAAAGGTCAAGGAAGATAGCAGATACAAAGTTATTATTATTTCTGTGCAGGTTAACTTAATTTATGAAAGACAGAAGGACAGTAGTTGTGCTGTGGTGAGGGCGGAAGCCATGTTGAGTGAGGGAAAGAAGAGGTTAAGTACTGGAGAACCTGGGAGTGGATACATTTCAATAAGAGCTTGGATAAGGGAGAGAGAATGGCTATTGACCGATAGTTGGAAAAGTCATATGAGCTACCACCTTTATGTAGTGATATGATGTAGGAGATTTTCCAGATTTGAGGAACATAGCCTTCTTTGATTGACCGGTTGATAAGGATTGAGATGGGGTAAGATAAGGAGTCAGGAGCTATTTTCAAAAAGTTTGCAGGTATTTCATCGGCTGCAAGAGTTGTAGGTTTTAGTTTACAGATGAGCTTCTTAATTTTGCTAGTTGGAACAGGTGAGAGGGTAAAGGGGGGTAAGTTATTTGAGAGTTTAGCTGAGTTATTTGGAGTGCTATTTTTAGTAGTAATGGGTAGGTCATTGTGTTTGGTGAATTGGCTGGTTAAAGTGTGAATTGAGTTTATGAAGTGATGGTTTAGTTGGGTAGCGATATTGCTATTTTTATTATTGGGGGATTTAGGGGTTGGGGTGGTAGTTTTACCTGGTCTTAGCAGTGAGTTTAGGGTGTTCCAGAATTTTGTGGGTTTTTTGGAGTGTTTGTTTTGTAAACTGAGGAAGTAGTTTTGTTTGTTTTTTGGCTTGGTTCCTAAGTTGTTTATAGTTTTGTTTACTGTGGTTGGCGCTGACTTTTTTCCATTGTTTCCAAGCTGAGTCCTTAGATGTTAATAAGGCTCTTGCATCTCTGCTCAGCCATGGAGCATAGTTTGCTTTGACTCTAATTTTTATGATTGGGGCAATTGCATTTAGAACTCTAGTGAATGTTTTGTTGAAATATTTTACTGCTTGGTCTAGGTCTAGAGTTTTTAGTGGCTTCCCAGTTGCATTGTTTTAAAGTATCATTTAGTTTCTCTGGGTTTAAGTTTTTGTTAGCCCTGACTTGTCTATAGACTATGGGCTTTGTGATATTGGCACGTTTCCTAAGGAGAAAAGTTGGGAGATGGTCACTTAATCCATCTAGTAGAAGTCCTGTGTGATAGTTACATTTGGGATAGTTTACTAATGTCCAGTCAATAACAGACTGTCTTTGGGATTTTTTGTCTATTCTTCTGGGTTCTTGGATTAATTGGGCAAATCCAAAGAGATTTATTGGAATGGAGGGGTTAGTTGAGTTACATGCTATCCAGTCAGTGTTTAGATCTCCTAGTACAATTGTTTCGTGTGGAAGGTTTTGACTGAGCCACTGAAGAATTTCCTCTATAGTATGGGAGTTATTTCCAGGAGGGATATAGCTACATAGAATGTTAATTTGTTTTTCATTGTTCAAAGATAGTGGCACCTACGATTTCTGTGTTCTGAAATATGGGTATGGAGGTTTGAAGTGGCTGGAGGTTAAGTGAAATTTTAAAGAAAATGGCAACTCCACCTCCTTTCCTGCCTGTTCTGCCTAACCTTAGAATATTGTATCCTGGTGGAAGAATTTCATTGTTTGAGATAGAGGGTTTGAGCCAGGTTTCTGAGATAGTGAGAATATCTGAGGAATGGTGAGAAATTAATGCATGTAGGTCTGGGAGTTTGTTTGAAATACTTCTGGCATTGATATTTATGATCTGAGTTTTATTTTTTAGGGTAGTGGAGCAGGGTCCTGGGTTTGGGTGAATGTCTCCTGATATGAGGAGTATTGTGCTAAGAATTATTATATGCTTAATTGTGAGTGCTATACTTGTGAAAACTTTCAAAGGGGTTTTCCTATAGTAAAGATTTGGAAGATGGGTCTTATTAGTATATAGTATTATGTTGTCTTTAAATAATGTTGGACAGATAGTAAAGTTGGTATATGTGTTAATAGGTGTTAACGTATGTGTTGTATGATAGGTGATATTATCTATGGGGTTGAATGCGTGAATGGATGTAATGTAGGCTAAGGAAGAGAGTGATAGTAGGAGGAAAGTTACTAGAAGAAACATGTTAGGGTATAGCGGGAAATAGATGGTGTAAGGCCTTAGGATTGAGAGTAGGTTCTAAGGTATGGTAGTAGTGAGAAGAGTACAAAAGTAGGTATAATTTCCTGGGAGTTTGGCCAGTAGTAGTAATTGGTGGAGGGAGGTGATAAGGTGACAAGAAGCACAATGATGAGAGGCAAAACCAAAACTGTAATAGCCCCTACAATATAATTATAAAAGTGCAATGATTGTGCATATCAAACTATACACATATATTCATTATCTCCCTTAAAGCCAATATGTCCAAAGTGATCCCAGGCCTATTGTATGCCTATTATCAAAATAAATAAATGTAATGAGGTGGATACATACACACCCTTAGATGTAAACGTTCATGTAACTCTATGTTGAAGTCCAATATAATGAAGCCAACAAATGTAAAATTCAAACCATAAACCAAAATAAGATTGTAGATTAAAAGGTGTCGAAACTCTTATATTCCAGGCAGTTAGCTGAAGTATCAAACAACCCCTATCTTATAGAGTAGGTGTAGTCTGTGAGGAAGCTTGTGGCAATTGCCCTTGGAGAAATTGGCCAGAATGTGGTAGCCACTATGATTTTTAGATAGTCCTTCTGAATCTTCATAATGCTTCTGGCTATCAGTGGTAAGGGTAGAAAGGCATACAGGAACATTATGGTCCAAGGAAATGAAAATGCATCTGTTTTCTAGGCCTGCTTGCAAGGAACCCTGGAACAGAATTTTGCTAGTTTGTTATGAATGGTCGATCTGTCTGAGGTGCTCCCCACAGCAGGAAAAAAATCCCTGAAGACCCCTTGATTCAATTTCCATTTGTGAGGGTCTGTCCTGATCCTGCTCAGCCTGACTGCCACAGTGTTTTGCTCTGATATAATGTAAAATGACTGTAGAGTGAGCTTGTGCTGCATAGGTATATCCCAGGCTACCATGGCTAATTTACATATGGACCCCCCCCCACACCATTTGTTTATGTATCAAATCAATATGGTGTTGTCTATAATCATGTGAACTGCTATGGGTACCATAGATGATTGAGAGAGTTGAGTGCATTTATAACTGCTGACGTCTCTCTTTTAGATTTATGTGTTTTGGTCTGTGTGTTTTTTTTTTTTTTTTTTTTTTGCAAAGATCTAACACTTTTACCCCCAAAGACGCAGCTTTCCCAAAAAAGTTTGAGGCATCTGTTTTTACAAACTGTATTGGAGCAGAAAGAGACCTAGATTTATATAAAACTGGTCTCTCCACCAAAGTAGTTCACTTTTTTTACAAATCCCAAACTGGAGTTTGAAACATCAGAGGGTGCTGATGTTAGGACCTTACAGATTATAGGTACCACTGATTCTTTTTCATGGGGAGACTGGCTAGAGGAATCATGAAAATTATTGATGTCATAAATCCTAGTATCCTGAGAAATCCCCTTGCTGAAGTCATGGACTAAGTGGGAAAACTCAGGAATGCATTTAGATGTGGAAGAAAAACTCTTTGAACCGACATATCTAAGAAACATTCCAGGAATACAATATTGTGGGAAGAAGTCAAACAGTATTTTTGAATGTTCTCCTAAAACCCAGTTTGCAAAGGAGATCTCTTGCCTAAGTGGGAAATTCCTGACACTTTGAAAAAGACTGTGCAAAGATAAGTGCCATGTAAGTAAAGAAAATGTGTAGGGCGGCCACGGTTAGCATTGCCGCCTCACAGCAAGATGTTCTCTGGTTCGATCCTCAGCTGGGGTGCCTTCTGTGCAGAGTCTGCATGTCCTCCCTGTGGTTGCAGGGGTTTCCTCCAGGTGCTCCGGTTTCCTGCCACATCCCAAAGACTGCTGTAGGTGGATTGGACACTCTAAATTGGCCCTAGGCATGAGTGTGTGCCTTCCATGGAAGGTTGGGAGCTGGGCTGGCAACTTGACACTGTAAAACTCTACTGCCAATCATGAGTGGATGGGTGATCTGCTGTGGCGACCCCTAACCGGGAAAAGCCGAAAGAAGAAGAAAGAAGTAAAGAAAATGTATATACCTTGTAGTCTGCCATAGGCTATCACTGGATAGTGCAGAGAACTGATAGTGTAATCCAGACACAGAAAACCTTAAAGAAGTTGGAAATCTGTTTCTATAGTAATATGATGACAAGTATCATTTAAATCTGGAGTTACCAGAAAACTGAGCAGGAGAATAAGAGGAAAGTTGTGAAGGGTTAGCATGTTTAAGTTTGGGACTTTCACAAAAAGTGAGGAGAGAAATCCATGAAGCTTCTTCTTTTGGTAACAGCAACATTTTTGAATAAAGAACGTTTCCTGTCAAAGAAATAGAACAGGTTGAATGACCCCCTGAGTCAGCAAATGTTGAATGACAAGAGAGAAAAAAGAAGCTTGATATGGTGGGTGAGCAGGACTCTCCCGAAAAGGAAGGCGAGACATCGGAACCCCTGATGGACCAGTCACATAACCCATTTGTCTGAGATTATCTGTTGCCAAAGGGAGAGCCTGATTTTGGTAGAGATTTATAGGCTTGCCAGTGGTGTATGTGGCAGTTACAATTTAAAGATAGTTATGCAGACATTTTGGATTGCCTTGGTTTCTGGGAGGCTCCTCCTCTTCTTTGTAGATTTTTCCTTTCATTGTTTTTTTGAGACTCTGCTTGCCAAATGTTTGCTTACTGCTTATTTTGCTTTTTATAGAAAGAACCTGAGCTAGGGATGAATCCTTTAATGAATTTGGAAAATGAAGGCTGAAAAATTGAGCCATCCATTGAATCTGATTCCCACTTTTGTAACACCTCTTCAGGATTTCACCTGAGTATGCTCCAAAAACTAACTCCCTATAAGCGGGGATAATTCAAAATGTCATCTTTAATTTTGAGAACATAACCATGCAAACCTTCTCATAACAGATCCAGTATCTGCAGCACTGGAAGAAGCATCAGCTGCACCCTAACGCATGTCAACGGGATTTTAGTTACTTGAGACACAGAATCAATATGTGCATTCAGAGAAGATTTTCCCTCTGAAGAAGGAAAAGCGGCAATAATATGCTTCGTATTCTCAAATGCAGCAAGACTTTTAACATGCGAGCTTAATGATTAAGAATCCAAAAAATAAGTGTGGCAGAGGAAGGCACTCTTTCCCAAATCTAGGAAAACTTTCCCATCCTTATCACATGGGGAAAGAAAGTAGCATTTACTATATATTTAGCTGCAGAGGGATTTCCAAAGGAAATCACTGCAGGGTCAGGTCTGGAATTGGAAAACAAAAATTTGTAAGACTGATGAACTTTATGCAATCTATCTGCCTCCTAAAAGTTGCAGGTTGGTTGTTAGGCATGTTGTAGGCTGTAATAAAAACATCTGCAAGTCTGGATAAACTGGAGTAGTTTGAGGAAGATCCAGTTGTAATAACTCATAACATTTTCACAAAGAATCTGGAATGTCATAATATTCCCAGTGAAACAAATTACTCAACTTACACATTATTTCAGAAAATGGAAATTCTTCCAAGGAACAATTAGAAAAAATAGTCTCTTCAGAATTAGAATTGGTTACATGAAGAGAAAAAAAGCAGAAGTTATTTTCTGACAGTCATTTCCTGTTCCCCACACTAGGAATGTTCAGAAAACAAGGAATTCCTTTTCTACTTATTTGTAAATCCAGAAACAGAAGGGTTAAGACTATGAGCTTAAATCCAATAAATCATCCCTGTCTAAAATAATAGAGACGTGAAAAGGTAAATTTTTAAGTTTCTACTTCTTTTTAACAGGAATATCTATAGAAACAGGACAACAATTATGAGCATATTTACTTATGTAAGCTGCATTATTCAATATCATGTGTCTGCATGATATTATACCAAGATCTCAAAAAGAGATAATAGAAAAGGGGTTCCACTTATGTGATCCCTGGAACTACAAAATGTTAAATATAATTAAGGGGAGTACATATCTTAAACTGCTGTATGTTAGATGAGTTCTTTTTCTGTGCACAATGATTTTGGAGGTATTACGTGTCAGTAGTGTGGGAGGTTAGAGTTTCTTTTTCCCCCATGGGGGGCAAGGGATGCTTTTCCCTCTGCAAAAACTGTTATGTATTGTCATATTTATCATACTGTGTTGTTAAGCTAAATGCACAAGGAAAATAACTATGCTTTATGGGAGTTGAAGTGCTTTATGGGAGTTGAAGTAACAAATCTGATTATATAAAGAATAATGCAAGAACAAAGTTAAAGATTATAACATTTTGAGTTAGCTCTGTGTGTTGCTCTTATCGCACTTTAAAATTTGCAACACTTTCATTGCGTATATAAATTTGGATATATGTGTGTTTATGAGTATGTGACTGAATTAACATGGTACATGAAGTTATTTTCTTTATAAATATATTTGCTTTACTTTATTTTCTTTATAAATGTATTTAGTTTGGTCTTATTATTTGAGCAATATTTGCTTTGCATTATGTAATTATCTCTTCAATGTACAAATAATTATAAGGAATATTTTTGTGGGTCTCTAGTACAAATCAGATATGCCCTGTAAAAAATGTTATCATTGTCTAAATGAATGAATAAATATAGAAATCAACAATCATGTAATGAACTATGGTTAAAGGGGATGACTTCTAAATCCCAATGCCCAGAAGATCGATGTTTAAAATCTCGAGATGACAACACTCAAATGTCATATTTTTACTAAAGTAAGTAAACACTTGACCAACATGCCCTTTTCTCACTGTAGTGTGATGCCAGAGTTGGAATATATAGTTATCCCCCCACTGTGGCACCCACAATGCCAGGCCACTTCTATGGGCTAGGCTTGTAAAGGTCCCAGGGCCATTAGCCTTGTACACACATATGAACCTAGGTGGGTTTTACTCACCTCAGCATGAGTTTCATTTCCATTTGGCCAAGTGTTTACTTATCCTATTAAAAATCCAACATTTGAGTTTCCACAGTTTCATGATATTGTCAGGATTTAGAAGTAGACCCGGTTAAAAACATGTAGTAAACTACACTTTGGACAGCATGTTGTTTGATAGCTTCAGATCAATTGCATCTTAAAAAGACGAAATGTTAGTGTGCACTACAATGCATGCAATGTTCATATATACTGTAGCACCATGGTTTCAATAAATAGCAGGCATGACTCTCGGAAATCGTTGAATATTAAACCATAAAGCTCCATATACATATTATTATAGGGATATCACTGGGCTGATGGCAAGCTTATAAGCCTTCTCGCATCACTTATTCACTAGGAAAACTGCTAATGAACATAATATATGTTACAAAATGCAGTCTATTAAATGTTTAGCACCATTTAAGTGCATTCTGCCTCAGTGAGGAACATTACAAAAGGTAAGCCCTTCTATCCTGTGTAGCAGGAACCTTGAAGTTGATTATATTAAGTAATGAGATGCGGGGGATACAGCACAGAGACAATATACATTTTTCATAGTTTGGATGGAATCAGTCTTGCTTTTAGGAAGGCTGCATCATGGAGTTGTGCTTCATATCTTTACCCTTAATGTGTGCAGGGCATGTTCAGGCACACAACATTTACTGATCTCAAATGCATTTTATTATCACATGTTTTTGTGCCACATAATCCTAATCCTTGGTAAAAAATGTGCCAGAGAGTAAATGACTGAAAAAAATAAAGACAGGAACTGTAACAGCAGAATGCATTACGGCTTATTGTTTAATGTCATATTTTGTGCTTTGAAATCAGAACTCCTCTTGGTACATACGTATTGTTTGCCCTAAGGCCACAAGCAGGAGACCGTAATTAACTTATGATGAAAAAAATCAAGTTAGTGACATGATATAAATTCCCATTAATGAGATATTATGCCTTATATGGTACTTGCTTCAGTAATAATGATAAGAACAAACAAAAATAAATTATCTGAAAACTCCCAGGAAGAACTATGTCATAAACAACTGTTATTTTAATTTGTGAATGAAGTCAAGGTTAGAAACTCATTTCTCATGCTTGCAACTATAGCTTGGAAGTGAATTCCAGAAAACATCAGGGTTAAACCTAATGTTCAAAGCTTTAAGAAACAACTCATAAAACATCTAAAACAAAGCTTACAGTGCATTTGCTTTGATACTTATATATATAAATCATAGCTACACTCTGATTACACTCTCCTAATTTAAACATATCATCCATTGACTATTCAACTACTTATATGCCTTCTGTCCTCCTTTCTTCTCTGTCTCTTTGCTCTCTACTGTGCAGACTACCCATGCCCATTAACTAATTACTCCCACTTAACTGTCTTTCTACTGTTATTACTTCTAGATTTTCAGCAGTCCTTTTCTCTTACAAACTCTTCATATTGGAGAGTCTCCCTTTCATTGCACTTGACTTTACTACAGACGGTCTCTCTGTCTCAAATAAAGTCCCATGTTTTAATGTCTCAAGACCAGCTGCTGCTCTCATTATTTCAAATCTTACATTTTTCCACATATGAAAACATCTGATTTTTCTATGATGCTTAAAGATAAACATTTAAGATGAAATGCATTGTTCATATTGTTAAATATTTGCATCTATCGCCATGTATGCATATGCAAAACTATTGTCATGTAATAAATGTTTTGTTTTAAGTTACTTGTATTCCTCTTTATGTAAGGCCTTTAAGGCTTGAGTCATACTTGAAAAGGGTCTTTTGACCACTGCACCTACCTGGTTAACAAATCTATAAATAAAGAAATAAATCTTAATTGTAAAACCTGAATGTGCTATTTTTTATAATCTGATTATATTTTCAGAGGTCACCTTATCTGCCATCTGCAAATGTTTTTCTAGCAACATACATTTATTTTATTATTTTATTTATTTAACATTTGTTGACCGGGAAAGTCCGACTAGGTTCCACAGATCCTGTTTTCAGCGGAGGCCTGGGGAGAAATGCTCCAGAAATACATAAAAACAAAAATGTCATGGCATTCATTGGCAATCCTCAAAAAAAGAGATGCAGTTCATCTGAAATGTAAAAGAAGTCTGATAATCCTTCATGAAATGTATAAATATGCAGGCAGTCCACTGAATTTTAAAATGTATGGCAAAAATAAGCGTTCATAATTTCTCTGTCTGCATAATTCCATGCCAGAAGGCTGCTACACCCAAATTTATTAATATAATGCCTTATTTTCTTTAAAATACTTTTGTCTTTAGCTGAAGGTCAAAACATATCTGCAAAATGAGTACTTCACCTGATAAGACTTTTCATTTGCATATGTAAGTACAACGCTAGTTGTCCTGTGGGCCATTTTAACCTAGCCAATTTCCCTTCTAAAGGTGAGAATAAAACTCTCTACATACCTTGTGCCTGTGAGGCAAACCTCCTTAATCCTTATATCAACTCTGCAGAACTAATCCAGCTACCTGGTGTGGGAATAAAACCCACATTCATCCACAACAAAGGCAAGTATGCTACCTGTTGAGTTACTAAGACTTACCCAATAACACTATTTTTAAATGTACTTAAATATGGAACATGTTCATCTCTAGGTGCTGTGTTTCTTATATTTCAATTTGTGTACAAGTGGACAAGAAAATACTAGAAACAATACAAATATACACCAGTGCATGTATATAAAACAGTTTTAGTTTTACCTGTAATTAAAACATTTGTCCCTTGTCCAAAGAAGCTAGAAGAATAACTGCAACGTGAACAAAAATACATTCCAGATTCATTTTCTGTGGCATTTTTTATAATCAGTGTACAATTTTTATGCAGCAGCCCAGCTGTCACTGAAAAATGTGTGTTTGAAGTTATTCGTTGTGGAGCTTCTCTGTGTTGCTGGACATACCAAACTATTTCATAGCAAGAAACTGAAACATTCTGAACTTCACAAGTCAGAGTTACTGACTCTCCAGCTTCAACTTGTACAAAGAGAGGAAACTGTACCAACTGACTCTCCAAGGCTGAAAAAAAAATAGAAAAAATATAAACTTTTGATGGCTATTTTAGTACAATGAGTAATGGTTTATTAAAAAAGATACATCACCTTTAAAGCACATAACCATTTATTATGTAACTGTATAACCCCACAACCCAATATAGCCACAGTGTAACAGACTTAATATACCACTTCCTTTTTTTCATAAGACATTCATAACACATTGTACCAAATATTAGAGTCCTCTGCAATTGTTCATTTTTATCTTCTTTACAAGCACTTTCCATCATACCTCAGATGTTCCATTCCACTCTGAGAACTGCCAAGAAAGACTTTCAGTAAACCTGGGAATAACTAATAAAAACGCCTACATTTCTTGCAATCTGTCTAATTAAGTACACTATCATGGCCATTGGAACACAGTAACGGATGTAATGCCAGTCTTCGGTCACACTACTATACTAACATAATGGATCATAGCAAGGCAAATATTTTTGGATAGTGAAGATATTTTGCAAAACATGGATAATGATGTACTGAGCTTACCTGATATGTAGAAAATCATAATTAATATTCCGCTTAGCATATTACGGGCTGACTGGACTGCATAGACATTGATGTTCTCAAAGAAATTACACTGTTATCTAGACGGGGTATGTGATGGGTGAAAAAAACATAGAGATCTATGCAAAATGTCATTGATAGCTGGAGTCTTTGAAATCTGTCTGTGGTTTTAAAGCAAAGCCTTATGCAAGGTATAATTTCCTGTGATTAAAAATAATGGCCAGGTTAGACTTATTTGTAGAAATTACATTAATTACAAACATGACACCTAAGTTAAAAATAACAAAGTGCTACAAAATGATTCATTAAAGCATGAAAGGCATTTTTCTGTAAAATATACTTGACTTGAATTTGAATAACAGGTAAAACTGAATCATAAACTATTACTTTTTGTAGAGGTTTAAACATTCTATAATTTAAATATTTAGGCAAGGAAATGATAAAAAACATTCATTTATTTTCCAAATACTAATGAAATCCTCGTTTGTTTCATACAACAATATATTTTTTTTTTCTTGGATGTAGTTAAACATTTTGTAGAAAGCTAATAAAAGTTTTCAACATTTCCATTCAATGCCATCTGAAGATAAATCAACCAACCAACAAGGAAACTAACTAAATAAATGCATAAATAATCTTAAGCAATGTCCAGTTACCAAACATAAAGAAAACTGATAAGTCGAATAACACCAGATATCACTGCCTTCAAAAATGAAGGTATGCCAGGGCTGCTGAAGGTAAAATATAAACACATTTCCATTTTTAATAATTTATTAGTTTTCTGGACTAATGCAGGTGCTCTGAGGTAATTGAAGAAATATAAAATATGAATGAAACACTGAAACAGAGAAGTCATTGGCAGATTAGGTCTGTTTGTCTTCTAATTTGCCATTTTCTACAGAAATAACACGCTGTGGTTAGCTTTTAATCACTTTCTTACTTAATATATTATGTTAGATTAGTGTTATGTGCACCCCAACTGTTCTTTAACTGCATTTACAATCTTTCCACCATATCCTTCTTAACAATGTTATTCCACTTACTGAGATAGATGTGCAAAAGTACTTTCTAACATCCCTCACGAGCCTCCTTGCCTCTCACCTTCATGTTGCCAACTTTGTACTTAAACCTTTCTCTCCTGCCTCTGTATCTCTCTCTCTCTCTCTCTCTCTCTCTATATATATATATATATATATAGGGTCTGTGTCATATAATCGAATGGCTACACTGTCAAATGTCATCTTCTCAATAATGCAATTTGTCAAACCCCCACACCACCTGCTAATTATATATATACCAGCTCTGAAATTGTGCTACAGTGGGGAAAAGGGCAAATTTCCTGATCCCTAGCATAACGTGATCTCAGTCAGAAAGGTTTGAAGGCCTACATTGTCAATGAGATGACATTCGACAATGTGGCTGTTTGATACTATATTTATCCCTGGTCATAGTGTTGAGGTTGTCCTAATAGTCTGTGGAAAAATCACCTTAGCATGTTTATACTAGAAATTAGAAAGTGCTCAAGTCTGAAAGAAATATCTGTATTTATAAATACATTTTTATATTGCATGTATACGCATGTTCGCACACGCGCGTGCACCACACACACACACACACACACACACACACTAATTTCACTTTCTCTGAAAATATTTCTCCCCTGTGCTTAGTTAAGATCCACATCTTTTTTTTTTATAGCATGCTTAATAAGTTTATTTTATCCTGACTTCATAGCTGTTCTGGTCAGACCTTATACAATAGATATAAATCCTTCAATATAAGCTTAAGGTCTTTCAAAGCCTTTTGAAAAATGGTGGGTTTTGGATTATATGCTGTACACCAGGACAGGCCTCATCAATTATCCATAAAGAGTAATGTTGCCCCATTTGTTTTCTACTGGAAAAGCTTCTCTCTCTGTTCGTTTACCTGATCTTTCCATTTTCGTTCCTTATATTGGCTGCATACAGTTAGATATAATTATACATTTGGTCTCTTTCATTTTTTATTTTTACTAGCTTTTTAATAATCTGAAGTTGATGTATGAATGCCTATGTAACTAGCACCATAATTCAATGGTTCAATGCTGATGAAATCACTGATATTATAACTAAAACTTATTTTGTAACACTATTCAACTAAGAGTGTCCGGAGAAAATGCTGCATCAAATTAAAGTCTGTCACATTGTTAGCTAAAGAGTGGCCATGTAGAAAGCACTTTAAAGTGCATCTGTATGTGTTATTTTGTCAATAACTGTTAAGAGTTGTAGAAAAAAGTATTCATGAGGGGAGAAAATATTGAAATTCTTTGTTACTAAATAAATAAAAACATTCTTAGAGTTTTAAGTTGATGTGTGTCTGAAGCTCTCAAGCTGTAGTCCTAAATTAATCACCAATAATATAATTAAAGCTGGTGTAAGGAGCTAAATATTTCAGTGTTAGTGGAATTATGTACATCTGTTTAGTTAATTATTGTAAAAAATTTCAAACTACAAAATGACTAAAAACGTTTTATGTATGGGGGGCTGTGCCACCCACACCCCCTGCTATATACCAAGCCATGATCATACAACAATGGAGAATGGGCAAATCCCATTTTTTTTCAGCATTTAGTGGTGTCAATGATTTGTATCTGCAACACACACACACACACACACACACACACACACACACACACACACACACATATATTTATTTATTTATATATATATATATATATATATATATATATATATATATATATATATATATATATATATATATATCTATGGGTCTACTACATATGGTCGAAACTCATATGGTCGACAGTTCATATGGTTGAAACTCATTTGGTCGATGGCTCATTTGGTCGACAACCAGTATTCAAGGCACTTAATAGGGACTTGGGGAGGCGAAGCCCCCACTAATATTCGTTTAATATTCATTTAAAACCTGAAAATATAACAAAAACTAAACATTTTAAACTATTATAGGTGGGGAGCTTTGACCCCCACACCCCCCAATGTGGGGGGCTGTGCCTCACACCCCCCTAACTATATATATCAACTCCGGGGTCACACAACTTTGGGGAGGGGGGCAAATTCCTGTTAAGTGCCTTGAATACTGGTTGTCGACCAAATGAGCCATTGACCAAATGAGTTTCAACCATATGAAATGTCTACCATATGAATGGCGACCATATGAACTGTCGACCATATGAAGTAGACCCATATATATATATATATATATATATATATATATATGTATATATATATATATATATATATATATATATATATATATATATATATATATATAAATATATATATAAATATATATATATATATATATATATATAGATATATATATATATATATATATATATATATATATATATATATATATATATATATGTGTGTGTGTGTGTGTGTGTGTGTATGTATATATATATATATATATATATATATATATATATATATATATATATATATATATATATATATATATATGGGTCACCTTTAAAATCTCGAACTCGCGTTTGCCCGAAACGGAATCCGGACGAGAATACCGAATGAGATGACCGAAAAGGTGAGAACCCGACGGACTCGGTAAGTGTGCGATCGAGTGAGGGATTTAGTGTTAGGGAGCGGACAGGTAAGTGTGCGATAGTGAGGGACTGTGGGTTAGGGGTGGGTTAAGTGAGTTAGGATTAGGGTGCAGGTAGGGTGTGTGTGCGATAGCGAGGGACTGTGGTTTTAGGGGTGGGTAAGTGAGTTAGGGTTAGGGTGCAGGTAGGGTGTGTGTGCGATGTTGAGGGACTGTGGGTTAGGGGTGGGTTAAGTGAGTTAGGGTTAGGGTGCAGGTAGGGTGTGTGTGCGATGGTGAGGGACTGTGGGTTAGGGGTGAGTTAAGTGAGTTAGGGTTAGGGTGCAGGTAGTGTGTGTGTGCGATAGCGAGGGACTGTGGGTTTAGGGGTGGGTAAGTGAGTTAGGGTTAGGGTGCAGGTAGGATAAGTGTGCGGTAGTGTCGGACCTTAGGGTTAGGGTTTGGGTTAGGGATAGTGCATATGTTATGTAGTGTACTGTGTTGTTTACGTGTAGTGTGTTGGTGTAATGGTTTTCGGTGTTTTGCGTTGTCGGCGTTTTATGTTGTCGGTCTTTTCGTTTCGGTCATTAGTGTGTCGGGCAAACGCGGTTTCGAGGTTTTAAAGGTGATCCATACATATATATATATATGCATATATATGTATATACACACACACATAAATATATAATGATAGGGAGCTCCATACTAAGCAATGCCCATTTTCATCGGAATCTAAGGCGGAACATACAGTTATAAGTCAATTAATAAGCACACATTATTCAGTATAGGGAGCTGTAGTGGAGGCTATATTAGTATGAGATGAGATATCTAAGTTTAACAGTTCTCCTTAGAATATGTACCATGTTCTAGAATGCTTTTATGTCATTCTAAAATGACATACACATTTACAATGAAGTATTGTTTTCATACATTTTGAATGCATATTTAGAAATTTGGTAGAGCTCCCTGGGGTCAGGTTTCTACACCAGTTAACATAAAACATATATATATAAATGCATGCAATTGCTGCAGTACAACTGGAAGTCTGTTACACAGTTTGCCATCATAGGCAAAGAATTGCAAATCATCAGATATGTGCCTGGATTTACTTAGATATGAGAAGCCTATGAGCTGACCTGTGGCTGGAATGCAGTTTGTACGATTTTTCAGGATATGATCAAATGAGGGTCACTTGCTTTAAGTCAGTACATTATGGATGAATTAGTGGTGTAACATCTCACTTTGTTCAAAACCCATCTTGCTGATAAGTTTGTAGGTAACCTCATGTTGTTAGACATGCTACTAGTTATATAACATATAGTAAAACAATTCCACCATAAGCATTTTTACAAGGAGAAAAGACCTTCACCCAGTTTGATTACTGGGGATGTCCACTGGGCCAAGAAGTGCCCATTTTCAGTGGAGGCCCGGGGAGAAAAGCTCCGTAGGCAGTACAATCAAGGTTACGTAATGCTAGAGGTAAATACAAGAGAAATATCCAAACAGTCAGGAAGATGCGATATACAAACACAAAACAAGAGGATTGGAAGGAGGCATAATTAGGCAATAACACATAGGAAAATGCTAATGAAAAAGGCCAGGGCAATGCATAAGTATCCATATTTGGGATTTCTTTGACTTAGAACGGTACTACATGATTATAAGACTTGAGATTATTACTACTCACTTGAAGTAGGTTGGTGAAACCAACTACTTCAATCATGAGAAGATGTAAGAATACATAGGCAAGTCTGGTGCTTTGTAGATTATAAGATCTCGTACTTGTTATCCTTGCAGGTAAAACACATGATTTTGATTTTCCTAGAGTTGAAGCATAATTCAGAACAACATAGCCATATCTGTATGGAGCTGAATGCAATCTACACTTTAGATGTGATGATATGACAATATCACCTGTGAAGAAGATGGCAGAATCATCAGCATACTGAACCACGCTGGCATGTCCATAACACCACACCATCTCTTTAATGAATACAGTGAAGTATAGCACCATCTACTTACTGAATACCATGAAGTATGGTACCGTCTCATTAACGAATACAGTGAAGTATAGTACCATCTCCTTAATGAATACCGTGAAGTATGGTACCGTCTAATTAACAAATACAGTGAAGTATAGTACCATCTCCTTAATGAATACCGTGAAGTATGGTACCGTCTAATTAACGAATACAGTGAAGTATAGTACCATCTCCTTAATGAATACGGTGAAGTATGGTACCGTCTAATTAACGAATACAGTGAAGTATGGTACAATCTCCTTAATGAATACAGTGAAGTATGGCAAACACTAAGCAATGTGGAACACCGAGGGACACCAACAGTGGCCTAAGAAATCTCCTCATCCCATTTGAAGGTTAGTACCCTACCTGCAGGGTACCTAGTGAGCCATCAGCAGATACTGAGAGGTAGTCTATCTCAGGCAAGAGGTTCCAGGGTGAAGCCATAAATGCTTTAAAGATGTCAAATAATTTTCTAAAATATTTGCTGCAGTTCAAATGCATATGGAAATATTTAATAGTGAAAACAGACATGTATCTGTACCATATCCATGTCTAAAGCCATGTTGTTTGCTAGATAAAAGATTATTATTAATGTACTTCTGATTAAGTTGCACATGATATGCATTTCTGCAACATTTCTGAGTATTAGGACAGAAGATAAATATGGTGAAAATTACTGCATAACTACCTCCTTTATGTAGATGAACCATAATGTCCTATTTCTAGATTACAGGCATTCTTCCTCCTCAGATTAAGTAGTTGATCAGCGATTATATGTACTCAGCTATTTATCTGGCTGCTGCTTTCTATAACTATGAGAGTAAATTGTTGATGCAGACTGATTCAGGTTTTAGTTTATATGCAGGAAATAACAGCATAAAAAGTGAGAATGGGGCCTCTAGTCTTCAGTTGATGGCGTTATGCGTTTACAATCATTAGATGTAATTTGCTGAACTGAATCTCAGAAGCAGTGTCAAAGGTATTGAAATCTTAGATACATGACTGAGATTCAAGATCTATTTGACATTATTTCAGTTCCAGAGCATTTAGTATTTTTTTTTAGAATTTCTCTTTATGATGGGTGGTGCAGTAGTGCAGAAGTTAGCAGTGTCACCTCACCTCACCACAGGAGGTTCTCCAGTTTGATTCTCAGCTGGAGTGCCTTCTGTGCAGAGTCTGCATGTCCTCCCTGTGTTTCTCCAGGTGCTCCAGTTTCCTCCCACATTCCAAAGTCATGCATCTGGAGCATTCCTCTCTGGGCATCTGCTGAAAATGGGCTCTGTCCCAGTTAGACTTTCCCAGTAAACAAATGTTAAATCATAAATAAAATGATCCAGAAAACTATTTCTTCTCTGGAAGCTGAAGAATTATTTCTCTGTTGTCTACCTTTAAAAAACTTTTTGAGACAAAAAGGGAAATTTGTTTAATGGTAGACGACCCACTGATTATATCCATGGGATGTCAGTACCTGCTGTCCTTGAAGAATAAATGTTACCTTAACAAAAAAAATGGTAATACTGCAATAAGGAATGTCTGGCAATAACAAGTTCATACTTACTAGGCATCTCATCCAACAGAAGTCACACTCAGGAGTGCAGCACCCCCATGCCCCCTTAAGTGCACTGCAGTACCAGCACTCCATCTATGTGGGGTGGGAGTAGAACCCACAGCCTTCTGCATTAAAGGCAGTTATGCTGCTTAGTGCAACAAACACTCATACTGCGTTCAAATTCTATAGCAAGACACTGACAGCCATTGATAAACAAAACAGTCACACGTTGATAACATACTTAGCATGAGCAACAGTAAACTTCTCTTCCCTGCAAACTCACAGTTACTTGAAAGTACACTAAAACTCACTGCCCACCTAAGTACACAAATCCTGAATAACTGGGTTGATGTTAGGGTAATATTGTCAATGTGGTAGTCCCCCGAGGTAGATAACTTCTGAAAGGATACAATAATGCATTTTTTGGCATTTAATTTCAGACCATGATTTTGACATCAGCGGGTAACATAGGGGTTTATTCCCAGTTTATTTATCTTTTCTACTATGGCTGAGTGGGATACTGTGTCAAAAGCTTGGGCCAGGTTGAAGTATGCAGTGTGTCCTGTTGAGCCTTTACTCATTACTTTGATGACCTTATCAAAAAATCCACCAGGGTGAGTAAGCATGACCTGTCATTGGCGAATCCAAACTGAGATAGGTCTACTGTTTGGAGATTTCCTATGTCCTCATTTATTAAATGAAGGGGAATGACTGTAGCTGTTCTCAATTTGCATGATACAAAACCTGTACTGAGGCCAAAATTGAACAGTGTTGTTAGGGATGTGACTAAATTGTGCTTCATGTTACTTAAGACATATCCAGGGATATTGTCAGGGCACATCAATGCAGTATTTTTTAGCTTTTGATAGCGCTTTTAGGATTTTATCTTGTGTGACAGTTGGAGGTACATGGACAGATGGATGGGAGAGAAGGGTAACGTTAGAGCTAAATTTATTGGCCAGTAGTTTAGCTATATCGTGAGCCTCAGTGTAGGCAACATCATTCACGATCAGCTCAGTGCATTGCTGCATTGTGCTTTTGAGGTTATGAACACAACTAAAAATGCCTTGTGACTGTCTTTGGCTTGGGTGGCTATTTTAGGATCAAAATTGGCTTTGGTGGATGTTATTAAGCTTCTGAGTTGTTTGTTTATTTTAATGACAAGGGCTCTAACATTCTGAGAATTATTCTTACTGTTGGTCAGAATTTCTTTCCTTTTATTATAAAGCTTGTTGATATTATTATGTTTCCACCATGTGGGTTTGTTTCTGGGATTTGCCCTGCACTTGTTTCCACATGGTACAGCTGTATCTATGCATGATATAGTGCTGTGGTGTGTGTTTCTGTGTATTCAGTAGCATTAACTTGGTTTGATGGAGATTTGAACTTGCCAATGTATCAATTAGTAGTAGGTCGTTTGTCTTTGTCAGAAAAATATGTATTAGTGTATGTATTAGTGATATAATTAGTGCATTTAAGGCTTGAAAAGGGTTAACACATTTATTCTATTTCACACTGCATAAAATCTGTACAAATTGCAGAAGCTTTCTAACCTTGTATTGTCATGAAATATGCGCAGCTATAATCTTTGCTTATGCTTTGGAAATTTACAGGGAAGCAGATAATTTCTTCTTGTGACAGGAAAATAATGAATAGATGTATCACTTGTATTAATGTTATGAGACTTAGACAAGGAGTTCCACTTGTGCTATGAGAAAATACACAGCTGCAGAAGCTCTAGATAATCAGAACAAAGACTGCTTGAAAATATGAACTGCAATCAGCATTTGCTTGTGCCTAAGCTAGAAAGGTACCTTGAAATGTAACACATGTATTAGAACTACACAATAGAAGCTTGTAACGGGCTAAAGCCCATCAAGGCCAGGTTGTTTTTCTCAAAATGTTTTTCATAAATCCAGTCATGTCAGCAGCAAATCTGAGTAACATCTGCTGTAGAACAATACTGAAAGTTGTGTTTGATTACATCAACCATAGAAGGCAATGTCTTGTAGAACAGTATAAGAATAGCATACTTCCTGTTAGTAGTTAGGCAAAATCCTGTATTTGCATGTTTTTGTCTCCTTGCAGCAAGTTATTAATGTGCCTTCTATGAACCTTACGTGTATTGGTCTTTGAAGTTTTTTCCTTTGACAGATTGGTCCTTCGGACCGGAAACCCTCACTTCGCCTCGGATCAGACAGGCCAGGTGGCTTGAAACCGTACGGGGAAGAAACCACATTGGTTCTTCTTATTTTAAAAGCCCTCTGACTGAATTGTCGTACAAAAGAGGCCAGCCACTTTCTGATCTGCGACTAAAGGACGGGTTTTTCACGAAGCAGGTGATCAATCACGAAGGGTCGGGTAAGGTGAATCTACCTTTTTTTTCTGTTTTAGATCAGGGACTAGATTTGTATTGTTTTTGTCAGGACTGTATTTTTACAAGTCAGGGACAGAAAAGATTAGTGTCTTGTCATAGATCAGGGAAACAGAGTAGGTAGGCAGTCACTCTGAAGAGACTATATCAAAATCCGTGGTACCACGTTAAAAATAAGGAGTTACATAACGATTAAAAAGGGTAGAACAAAATGGGTAATAATTGCACAAAAAGACCCCCAAATCTGCCGTTAACCGAAGACGCAAAATACATGCAGTCACAGCGTGCTGATAATGTTAAATACTACTCAAAGTGGGTTAATAAGTATGAATTTGACTGTAAATTAGAAAAATCCTCGCTTATCAAACTTGTCAAACAGCTTAAAACTGATTCCAAATGTCGGGTATAAAAGCAGCACCAATTAGGAATTCCTCAGGCACACAGGTGGATTGAGGAAGCAAACCATAGGGAACAAAAGAACAATAATTCAAAAGCAATGTTTTTAGATAAGGAGGACAATACCTTAGTAATAGCATCGGCCCCACTGCCCCCTTACCAGAATATGAAGCAAGTGAACAAGTTAGTCCACCCCGCGATATCCTGCTGCTACTGTAAATAGAGACACTACAAAAGCAAAACCATTTATTAGAGATTCAATCGAGACCAGGTCTCGAACACGGGCAGGTAACTCAAAAGGTGACATTGAATTATATCAAATGGGTAGGAATTCACGATCTATGAGTGAAGAAGAAATATGCCCACTTATAGAAGTACCTAATCCTCAGACAAGGCAAGAAGGTCAGGACCCAACTATTCTAGTGTATAGACCCTGGACTCCGGAAGACATCTGGAAAGCCACTGAGGGAATTCCCCATCCAAAAGTTAATTTTAGAAAGTTCTTAGAAGATTTACAAGGAATGAGGCTAAGTTATAATTTAAACGGAGAAGAGGTAGAAAATATAGTCAGACAAATTGTGGGACCAGATTGGCACATGATTAGTGGCAACTGGAATCCCCGTGATGCTGCACACAGACCCTTCCCACATAGTAGCACAGAACTAGACAACAGAGTAAAAGGTCTTACAGACCGCATCTCTGAGAAATGGAAGCCTAGGGCAGACTGGACTTGCATTAATCAATGCACCCAACAAGAAGGTGAAACTATTGACAGATATTATGCCAGACTGTTAGAATGTTTTAATAAGCATTGTGGAATGCAGGTTCCTGAAGATCAGACACAAGATTCCCCATATGAGCAGCAGTTAAAGAATGCATTTTTGAAAGGCAGCATTGCACCCATAAGCAGTTATTTTACAAAACACATGGTAGATCATCGTACAAGCAGGTTACAGTCATTACTTGAATATGCTAGGCATGCCGAAAGGCATTTTAATAGCAAAAAGAAAAAGAAAGCCCAAGTATTTTCCATAGAAGATGGAGCAGAAGTCTATATAGTACAATCTGGGAAAAAGGGCAAGAGAAATGCCCAGGGAAACAAACAATATGATCAGCAATCAGAGGACTTTGAAGGGCAAAAGAAAAGGGGTGAATGTTTTAAATGCGGTAAAAAGGGACACTTGGCAAGGGGTTGCAAGAAAAACAAGAAGGCAACCATGGAAGACAAGGAGGGTGAGGACTGACTATATGATAGTCAAGAATCACTAGAAGGGGATAGCAGAGAAAGGACAAATGAGAATGTGATAGAAGGAGTAGAGGATGTGACAGAAGAAATAGAGGAAGTGCAGGAAGTTACGGGTAGTGAAGAAAATGAAATATTGGATTTAGCTTTATTGAGCTTAGGGCTCTATATAGCAGACACAAAACCAGAAGTTACACTCCTGGTAGAAGGGAGGGAGGTCAAATTCTTGTGTGACTCAGGGGCATCACGGACCCTGATACATCCCTCCAAACTGCCAGAGAATTCAGAGTCACCTGATTATATACTAGTGAAAGCAGCTAATGGACAGTTGTATTGGGAGCCCCTCTCCTATAATATTGCAATAACTGATCCTGTTTCAGGATTGACCCAGAAAAGCAAAATTGTTGTTTCCACAAAATGCCGAGTAAACCTCTTGGGCAGAGACCTTATGCAGCTATTTGCTATAGTAGTAGTTCTGACAATGCAGGGTATGGAAGCACAGCGACAAATTGATACCTTTGCAGTGCAATTGGAGGGTGAAATGTTCTATTGGTACAGCCAGGACTTGGTTATGACTGGTCCAGTGGCAGTGACCGAAGAGTTGAAGAACATAGCCATCAGCAAGTTCCCCACCCTTGACATTGATAAACAACATTTGTTTCACTGTACACTGTATTATTGTAACACACCAGGACCTGATAAGGAATATGAGCAAGAATTATTTAGAAATCATGCAAACAGATTGATATTACGTAATCTGTACTGGGACATGGAAGGGAACAGTGTAGCTAGCTGTTCATTGCCCCAGGAGTTCTTTGCACTCTATAAATCTAATCGATTACCACATGTTAGCTTAACTAAGGACAAGAATGTAAAATGGGTAGACTTAGGAGAAAAAAGTTACGAGATGGAAAAAGCAGACAGAGTTAGAACTGTCAAAACAGGGAATACAAATGCAGAAGTTGAACTGGATAACTCAGATCCACCCAGCCGTGCACTTGCAGTCTAGCAAGGACAGTTGCTTAGCACTCCTATTAAAGGAGGAAGAGAATGCCTTACAGAATATACCAGAAACTCTTTGGTCAACAGGAAAGTCAGATATAGGACTTATTCGTACAGCGGGACCAGTTACTATCACGCCAAAGTCAGCATTTAGACCACAGAAAAGACAGTATCCCTTAAGTAAAGATGCAGAGATAGGAATCAAACCTATTATAGCAGCTTTACTTAAGGAAGGGGTGTTGGTGGAATCTCCTGATTCACCATGTAACACACCCTTATTTCCTGTTAGGAAAGCGAATGGAGAATGGCGTATGGTTCAAGATTTACAAGCTGTAAATGATGCAGTAATACCAAGGGCACCTACACTGCCAGACCCATACACTCTGTTGAATGATTTAAAACCTCAGCAGAAATATTTTTCTGTGGTAGATATCAGCAATGCATTCTTTTTGATACTGATACACCCTGACAGCCAATATTGGTTTGCATTCACATTTCAGGGGAAAAGGTATACATATACATGACTACCACAGGGATATTGTGAAAGTCCGACAATATTCTCACAAGAAATGGCAAGCAACTTGATGGGATTTATCCCACCAAGAGGCAGTCAGATTTTACTTTATGTTGATGATATCCTGCTGGCGGCCCTCACCCAGCAAGATTGCAAAGAAGATACCATAGCGCTATTACAATTTTTAGCCACTGAAGGACATAAAGTAAACAAAAATAAACTGCAGCTTTGGAAAAAACAAGTTAAATACCTAGGATATGTAATATCCAAAGAGGGTAGGACATTAGATGAGGACAGAAAAGTAGCGATTTTGCAAGCACCAGAACCCACTACCAAGAAGGAAATGATGTCCTTCCTGGCTACGACTAATTTTTGCCGGAGATGGATTCCAAACTATGCTTTGGAATCTGCACCGCTGACTAACCTGATATATAAAAAGCCTATGGCAGCACAGGATTTGTTACAATGGACACCAGAAGCAGAATCTGCTTTCTGCAAACTGAAACAGTTAATAGTGTCCTCATTAGTTTTAGGATTACCAAACTATCATAAACGTTTTTTCCAAACTGCAGATTGTAAGCAAGGTTATATGACATCAGAGTTAACACAGCAGCATGGAGACAAGCAACACCCTATTGCTTATTATTCATCACAACTAGACCCAGTGGCATGGTCTTTACCCCACTGTGTACAAGCAGTAGTTGCAGCTGCAATGGCAATACAGGCTTCGGCCTCAGTAGTTTTGTTCCACCCTCTCACATTGAGAGTGCCTCATGCAGTCGCAATTATTTTACTGCAAGAGAAGGTAGCATATCTTTCCCCTGCTAGGCATCTTTCCTGTATGACTATATTGTTGATCCAACCTCATATGACAATTGAACGATGCACGACTTTGAACCCTTCTACCTTGCTCCCAACCCCTGCAGATGGCACACCACACAGCTGCCTGCAGGTGATTGAGCAAAAGACACTGCCTAGAAAAGATCTCACGGATGTCCCCTTGGATTATGCCGAGGTGACATACTACATGGATGGCTCATGCAAAAGGGGTCCTGCAGGACAGAACCTAGTAGGATATGCAGTAGTTTCTGATACTGAGATTATAGAAGCAAAACCTTTACCACACAATTTATCTGCACAGGCAGCAGAATTGATTGCCTTGACATGGGCATGTAACTTAGCAAAGGGTAAATGTGTGAACATTTTTACTGACAGGCAGTACGCTTTTTCTACTGTACATGTTTTTGCGCAACAGTGGAAAAATCAAGGAATGATAACATCTACTGGCAAACCAATCAATCATGCACAGTTTATTTTAGATCTTTTAGAATCTATTCAGTTACCTCAGAAAGCAGCTATTTGTAAATGCACATCTCATACCAAGCAACAGGATAGGATTTCAAAAGGTAATGCGAGAGCTGATACAGCTGCAAAACAGGCAGCTTCAGAAGTATTTCTTTTGAATGAGGAATTACAACCCTCTGAGATTTTAGACTTAGAAATGTTAAAGACAATGCAGACACTTACTACGCAGGTTGAAAAACAAAGATGGGTAAGACGAGGAGCAATTCTCGAAAAGGGGCTGTACATCTCTAAAGAAGGGAAACCAATATTACCATCTAATTTGTTTAGATATACAGCTTTGTTGAGCCATGGGCAATGCCATGTCTCAACAGGGGGGATGGTACAGCTTGTGAACCGAGTGTTCACGTCATATGGATTCTTAAACTACTCTAAAAAATTTTGTTTAATGTGCCACTTTTGTAACAAACATCATGCACAAGGGGCGTTAAAGCCCAAGCAAGGGAGTTTCCCTACACCACCATATCCATTTCATACTATCTGTATGGATTTCATAGAATTGAATAAATGTGAAAATAAGAAGTATTGTCTTGTCATTATAGATATGTTTTCCAGATGGGTGGAAGCCTTTCCAACTAAAAATCCAGATGCGGCTATCGTAGCAAAAATCCTTGTTAAAGAAATCATCCCTAGATTCGGCATTCCGGAAAGGATCTACAGTGACAATGGTACACACTTTGTAAACCAAACCATACAGCAGTTAAGTAAACATTTTGGTATTTCTTTAAAAAATCATTGTGCATATCATCCGCAATCTGCAGGGTTAGTTGAGAGGCATAATGGGATTTTAAAGAGTAAGCTAAGAAAGTTAATAGCAGAAACAAAGAGAAATTGGGTGTACTGTCTGCCCCTGGCACTGTTGAGCATGAGAACTGTTCCAAATGCAAAAGGATTGACTCCTTTTGAAAAACTATTTGGAAGGGCTTATTATATACCTCAGTGGAAACCTCTCATGCCCGCAGACCAGGAAGCCGACTGTACACTAGCAGAGATATGAGAAATTTGTTGAATTCTAAAAATCTGTTGCAGTCAAATTCTGTTTCAGATAAAGAACAAACCAGACCATCAGAAGTGGCAGTGGCTCCAGGAACCTGGATCTGGGTGAAGACAATAAAAAAGAAGAATTGGACATCACCAAAGTGGGAAGGTCCATATCAAGTGCTTTTGTTGACACCCACTGCAGTCAAGATCGCAGAGCGTGCCTCGTGGATCCACCTGACGCACTGCAAACTAGTTAAGAACTTTGAACTGGACAAATATCTTGTCACATGTCAAGAGCAAAAATGATAGAATCCAGAAAAAACAGGAATGCAGAATAACCATTTCCTCAGAAGTATTTCATAATCATCCTGTTAACTGTACTACTGACAATAATCTTTTTGTTGTGGCCATTCCTTTTTCCAGCCACACAAATTGAACTGAATAAACATGAAGTTTACTCATAAACTGGCACCCAAACTTCAGCACTTACCAGGCAATTAAATATGTGTATGCTGAGACTTTCAATGTTTCAAATTGTTGGATTTGCACAGCTTTGCCAACAGCATATGGGGGGTTATTAATGACTACAGTCCCCCTAGGGGTCAACGAGACCTGGGAAAACTTGATTTATGATACCTCAACCATTACATCACAAGATAAAATAGCATTGCACTTGTCTATTCACAAAAGGGAACTGTGTGTTTTTATAAAAATGATACTGTTCAGGTGGGTTTGAGCAATTGCAATGTAACTGTTCCTTATAAATGTTACACTAAAGCTAACAATGCAGGTTCTTATTGTAATACAAACTATGATTCATTTCTTGAATTGATGCACAAAACAATTGATGAAGTAAAACATAATTCTGTTCTCTATAAACAACTGTCTACAATTGATAGAAATATGTTTCATGCAAGGTGAGTGTATATTCATAGCAAAGTTACTACTAAAGTAGAGGACTGTTATTTTGTATGTGGCAGAAAGGCATACAAGTGGTTACCTGAGAATTGCTCCGGCAGTTGTTTTTTGGGCTACCTGGTTCCAGCTATACAACACACTGCAGTTTTACCTCGAGGAAAAATTCAGAATGTCCGAGAAGTCGTCAAGAAACCTGTAAATCCAGTGGGGCAAATCGATGCACATTGGAAAAAACATCATTCTATAAGCAATGGACTGACACACATGGACTTGAGTGATAGTGTTATATCATGGGCAGGCATATTACCAGCATATGGAGCAGTGAAATCGATCTGGGAGCTGAGAAAACTGTCTAAACTTCTCGAAGTAATGAGTAATGCAACTTTTTCCACTCTTGAATTGGTGACTGATGAACTGAATGCCATGAGAACTGTAGTGCTTCAAAACCACATGGCTCTCAACTTCACCCTAGCAGCGAGAGGTGGTACTTGCACTTTAATCCAGGAGGAGTGCTGTTCGTATATTCCCGACCATAAACATGAGATAGACAATCACCTTGAGGTAATTCAGCAAGTGTCAGCCATGACCAAACCAGGACCAAACCCACTGACGGACTTTTTCCAGAAATGGTTTGGGGAGTGGGGTACTATCCTAATTAACATCCTGATTGCCATTTGTGTAGGAATGATCCTACTGGGAGTATATGTTTGCTGTGGCATCCCCTGCATGAAAAGACTGATTAAAGACTTTATAGACATGTCGGTTTCTGAAACCTTATATCATAGTACTGAGTCTGAAGAACTGTTAAAAGATTGAAAATGCTTTCATAAGTTTAAATTGAATGACTCCCTTAACTGCAAATCCTAAGCGAGAAGAGGTTAGGAGAAGAAAAAACTGTTTATGCTTATTTTGAAAGTAGAATAAACGTATTAAAATGGGGGAAATGTCAGAAACATATGTATTAGTGTATGTATTAGTAATATGCTTAGTGCATTTAAGGCTTGAAAAGGGTTAACACATTTATTCTATTTCACACTGCATAAAATCTGTACAAATTGCAGAAGCTTTCTAACCTTGTATTGTCATGAAATATGCACAGCTATAATCTTTGCTTATGCTTTGGAAATTTACAGGGAAGCAGATAATTTCTGCTTGTGACAGTAAAATAATGAATAGATGTATCACTTGTATTAATGTTATGAGACTTAGACAAGGAGTTCCCCTTGTGCTGTGAGAAAATACACAGCTGCAGAAGCTATAGATAATCAGAACAAAGACTGCTTGAAAATATGAACTGCAATCAGCATTTGCTTGTGCCTAAGCTAGAAAAGTACCTTGAAATGGAACATATGTATTAGAACTACACAATAGAAGCTTGTAACGGGCTAGACCCCACCAAGGCCAGGTTGTTTTTCTCAAAATGTTTTTCATAAATCCAGTCATGTCAGCAGAAAATCTGAGTAACATCTGCTGTAGAACAATACTGAAAGTTGTGTTTGATTATGTCAACCACAGAAGGCAATGTCATGTTGAACGTTATAAGAATAGCATACTTCCTGTTAGTAGTTAGGTAAAATCCTGTATTTGCATGTTTTTGTCTCCTTGCAGCAAGTTATTAAATGTGCCTTATCTGAACCTTACGTGTATTGGTCTTTGAAATTTTTTCCTTTGACAGTCTTAAATTTCTAAAGGTACTTTGGGTGGAAGGGATCTCTGGTTTTAATTTTAATTTGAAGAAGCTTGTTTTAATGTCAACTCAACCAGTGATAAAGATACGCAAGGGATGGTGCAAGATGTTCCCATATTAGTAAGGACAAGCTCCAAGATGTTATTCTCCCCAGTGTGAAGTCTAATTGTTCCCGATATTTTGCATTGACAAAGTCCAGGAATCTCTGAGCTTGTGCAATAGTGGAGGTGTAGGTTTCGTAGTATATAGTTGAATCGTTTATATCACCTAGGAACATGATACTGGTTTTGATACTAAGTGATTCTAGTTCCTGTAGATATGGTCTTTGTCATAGAGGGAGTTCTATAGCTAGCTAATATATGAAATGGGACTTTTCTGGTGGTTAAAGCTCTAGTGCATATGTATATAGGTCTATTAAATATGACAGACTGACCCAAATTTCACTGTCCTTACTCTTGAACACAAAACATTGGCAACACAAATATCAGCATGCCCAATACACATACAGTGAGAAATAAACCCAGCACTGGCAAACCTAAAAGTTAAAACAAAAAAAACAAAAAAACAAAAAACAAAAACAAAAAAAAGAAGAAGAAGAAAGATTTTGGTGCAGGTGTATTTACATTTGTAGTTCTGGGTGTGATGAATACTGTATTCACTATAATAAAACAAACTATCAGCAGCTGTGAATAATAATTGCTTGAAGCATACTAAATTTAAGTTCATGCGAGCTACTCCTTCATATGTGCAAATGGTATTTGTGTTGGGTAACTATCAGCATACAGTTGATAATACAATATGAAAAATGAGTACAGTATGCATGCCTCCTCCTATCCATGTGTGGATCTCAGTAACCTATGCTCATGTTATTCAAGTAGGACTCAGATTTGTATGGTCTTTATCACCCTTATGCATATAACCTAAGAGCAACCTGAAGCATTCAAAGGCAATCAAGGTAATGCTATTTAAGTAATGACTGACATCATGTCTCACTAGAATTAATGGACTAAAATAATACCACCCAAGCATACATAAAAAACATGTCTCAATGCCACCAGTGAAAATATTTGTTGAAATGTTGCAAGCACTTGACATGTACAATAAAGCTGAAACTTGCAATGTAAATATATATTCTTTTCATCTGTAGATTTTTTTATGGCATTCAAATGCAAGACTGAAGTAAAATAGAAATCAGATAGCTTTACTACTATGAACTATGAAAAATTAGATCTGTAGGAGATCTTCATTTTGGGAGGCACTTCTGTTACCTGCTTGTATGTTGTCAGACATTCAAGGGCATGTATGGTGTGGGGTGTGGGTTTGACTGAAAATGAGACCATGGTACATAGACAGCAGAAACTTCCAAGCCTCTACTAGGAGCCAGAGAACGTGTTACTCTAGCCAACGCTGAGCAGTATTTTATTTAATCTAGCCAATGATGAGCAGTATTTTATATAATCTAGCCAATGATGAGTAGTATTTTATGTGATATGTGAGCAGGAAGCAGTAAACAAATCTGCAACAAAAGGGCATCTAATCTAGAGGTGTTCAGAATTCACAGTGAAACAAGTGCTATATGGGCATGAGATGTGCAAGCAACTCATTGTAGTTTAATGACCAAGTATAGTTCTTAGATAGACATATTATTACTGCATAAGGAATATTTGGGAACACACTGATAGGTGACACATTGGGGTGCTACTGTACTCTGGCCAGTATGATCTTGGAGGAGTAATGTGCTAGAATTATGTCTTTGTTGCTTTTCTCAACCAGAGCAAATACTTCTGTATTGCATTTGCAGTACTGTTGCTGCTGAAGAAATTCTGGGAGGGCTGTCAGGTGATCTGATAGGGTATTGTGCAGTGTACCTAGAGCTGAGTGAGCTTCTGAGTACAACATGCTAATGTTATGTTTCTTTCACTTTCATCAGTCATTTCAGCATTACGTACTCAAAAATGTGAAACATTTGGGACAATGTTACACAGAGTGAAGCAGAAGGAGAAGGGAATGTGTTAGTGGACCTCCCCATCAGCACAATGCTTTTGAGCAAATATGGTTTTCACTTCAGTCTTCCTATTCCAGAGTATTAGCTGACATCTGAAGGCCATAAAGCTATGTCTTCTTCCAAACAAATGGCATTTGGAAGTGTCATATGGGTGTTTCCCATATGGTTAATGGATGAAGTGTTGGAGTAAGTTATTTTTCCTTGGAGTGTACTAAACTGTTTATGGTTATAAGTGCAGATGGGTTTTAGTAGCTGGATCCTGAGTCATTGAAAACAAACTAAATTTAAGGCCTAAAAGAGAATAGTGTAAAATCAAGTTTTTGGGAGCTGTTACAGAGAAGGGTTACAGAAAAATGTATAAAAAAAAAATACAGGAAAGCTTCCTCAGGATGAAAAGTAGGCTAAGAAGTAAAATATTAAGGATGTGCTAAAGGGAAATTGAAGGAGTGTGTCAGGTATTGTAAGTGTGATCCATATTTTTCATTTATGGACTTATGAGAAGGTTGAGGAATGTAGAGTCTGCAGAAGATTAGGGATATTACACACTGAGATTAGGGAGTTACCATCTCACATAGTCTAACACGAGATAAAGTTTGCTGAATTAGCCAAATCCAAAGAGAGGCAGTCAAATGTACATAAAGGTTGAAGAAAGAGCTGGTGGTAAAGGGGAGGAAGATGAATCAGATAAGCAGACTATATGCAAGCAGTGACAGACTATGGTGCTATAGACTGATGAAATGAGAGCAGAAAGATGGGAGACATAAAGGAGAAGGTAGCAGGGACAATGAGGACAGTCAATACATACAGGGTGGAAGTTAGTAGGAGAAAGCAGGTAAAGCAGGTCAGAAGAATGAATGCTCAGGGATGGGTAGGAATTCAGACATGAAGAAGGGGAGACCCCAGAGGAAAATAAGGGGGGAGAAGAAAAGAGAAGAAATTCTGAGGGTCCAAACATACAGAAGATAGCTTAGTGGAGTCCACAAAGGAGTAAACAAAGAGAAATAAAAAATTCTGATTTAATAATCTGTCAGGCAGTGGCATTATACCACCCTTAGGTGATGACATTTGAAGTGACTGTCCAATAATATCAGTGGATATCATTACCAAATCAATGTCAAAACATCAATCCCAAAGGAGTGAAACTAAAAAAAAAAAAAATAACAGAAAAATAAAACACAAGTCATATTTTTATTTTGGTGGGATGTGCCCCCACACACCTTCCTAATTATCTACCAACACTGAGATCATACAACAGGAGAAGGACAAATTCCCACTCAATCCTATGATTATTTGACCATTTCTGACAGCATTAAAGACATTCCTTGCTATGAATGTTCAGCTATGCAATGTGGCACCATATCTATCCATAAATATATCTATATATATATATATATATATATATATATATATATATATATATATATATATATATATATATATATTATCTCTCTCTCTCTCTCTATATATATATATATATATATATATACATATATATATATATATATATATATATATATATATATATATATATATATTTGCAGTCTATAAGAATGAATACTCAGAAGAACGGCTTTCAACTGCTTCTGTGTGAGATCATGTTACAACAGGGTCTGTGAATTTGCCCTTACCCTGCTGTTGCACAATCTTCGAGTTGGTATATAATTATCAGGGAGTGTGTGTGTGTGTGTGTGTGTGTGTGTGGGGGGGGGGTTGTAGGCTTGCCCCTGCAAAAAATATTTTTTTTATTTTCCTCTTTGTTTTTCACCAGTTTAGATTTGCTCTAAAATGTTTTTGTTCTGCCTTTGAAATGTTTGCTTTATCATGAGACAAACGTATGAAAAAAAAAAAAAAAAAATATATATATATATATATATATATATATATATATAGTAACAATTTGACAACTGCCACGTTGATACACATATATCAACAAATATTGACATTGTTCTCTGCATGCTCTAAGGCTATTCCTCAGAAAATACAAATTGCAAAGCAGTGTTTTTGCAGGGGCAAGCCTCCCTGTACTCACAACAGCCCCAGCTAATTATTTATTCCAACTCTGAGATCCAAGGAAGGTGTGCATTTCCCAAATGAGGGGCTTGTCCAGTCTCACATAACTCTTGACCATCTGTTCTGTTGACTAAAACATGTCTATAAAACAGAGATCAATTTTAGCTTAAATTGACTACAACCACATTATACATACATATATATATATATATATATATATATATATATATATATATATATATATATATATCCCAAATCAAAAACAGATTTTTTGGATGACCCGATGGATTTGATACCAATGTACAACTGCAAAGAATTAGTTACCATTCTTGAACTGCATATTTACCATCTAGTTTTTACAGCATGATGCTCAGCTTTGGAAAACACCATTAATAAAAGCTTTACCTATACATTACAAACCTATTAATTCATATATTTTTTGGCACATTTCTATTCTACCCACACTAGCTGAAAAGATTGCATACATTCAGTTATTTCAAAATATGTTCAACAATACAACCTCCTTCCATAAAGCAAGATAATTTTTGAGCAGGCTATATCATCATTGGTTTTTTTATGACCATGTATGTTAAACATATTACCTAATATGGGTAAAGGAACACTAAGTACATTTGAACCAGCCAGACACACCATCCTACTTACTCATATGTTTGTAGATTCAAGACTTTCTTCTGTAGAATCAAGATTGGCACTTTTGTCTCTTCTAATTGTCTTCTCTTCTCTGAAAAGGCACCCCACACTGTTCTAGCCTTGCTTCTCTACTTTTCTCAATTTTCTGTAATAGATTTCCTAATGACTTACCTCATCTTCTGCTCATAGAATATGCAGATGACTTCTGTTCGAAATACAAAGTGAACTGAAAAGTGACCTACAACACTGATCAAATGGATTCACAGTAAAAAGCTATTGCTAAACTTAACTAAAGCAAAATCTGTGGTATTTGGAACAAAGCAGCTCCCATAGTCTGTAACACATTATAACTCAAAAAAACTAAAAGATCATGTTTGGAAATTATTTTATTTACTGCTTCATTTGATTGTAATAAACCTCTTATCATGTAAAGAAATCTTTCTGATTTCAAAAATATGAAGGTTTTATGTTAGTTATTTCAGTGAGACTCTACAAATTTTTTTTATAACTTTGTGATTGCATTTAATTTAAGCTGAGTGGCTGCCCAACTACTTCCTGATTCTCTTTAATCTGGTGTTACCTTCTGTCAACACATCTATGGAAACAGTTTATATCAGGTAAGGGTGTTTTCTGTAATCTGCAAAATACTTAAATTTATAAAGTGGCACAGAATGCAACATAATCAATCAGTCACTTGGACAGCCAATTAATAAATAACTAGATGCACATATTTTCACATAAAACGCAATACAAGCAACATGGTAAAGAATGATATTCATAGAAAAGTGTATAGTAGGGGTGTGGCCAAGATGCCAAAGAGATAACAACATTTGTTTAGATGCTCTGCCTAATAGAAGTTTTTTCTGACAGGATTCTTTCTTAATATTATTTTCAAAACATTTAATTCTTCTCTCACTTATATTTTTGGATATTGTGGTTTATTTTTTCCACAAATAATTAAATTTTGCTGAATAGAAAGTGAGTTTTTTCTTGTCAGAAGTACTGCTGCTGATTACAACAGACACTGTCAGTCATGAGTCATTCAAAAGCTTCTCTCCAGGAAAGTTCCATGAAGAAAGAACTACAAACAATAATTTCTAATATTCAAGGTCTTTCCATAAAAATGGACAATTTAGAAAAAATAATGGAAAACATGAAGAAAGAAAATAAAAGACAGACTTATGAGCTGAAAGAGATAATTACAAGACACACAGATCAGATAGTAGAAATTGAAGAATCTCTAAATGAAATAGAAAACATCATGAAGATGATAACCACATTGACTTCTTATTAAAGCAAAACACCCTACTTTCAGACAAGTTGGAAGACTTAGAGTCAAGATCATGAAGAAATGATATGAGAATATATGGTATACCAGAAAAAAAATGGAAGGAAACAACATAATACAATTTTTAAATGACTGGTTACCCAAAACTCTAAACCTGCCTGAATCTCTTTCTTTTGGGATAGAGAGAGCTCATCGATCTCTATCTCAAATATGTCATTGCCAAAAAATCCTAATGCTTCAAGATCCATCATCATCAAATTTTTATCATCCCAGGACAAGGACTTAATTCTGAGATCAGCGTGGTCAGGCAATCCTATACAAATAAATGGTCAAAACATAAAATTTGACAATGACTACACCTCTACTATAATAACCAAAAGAAAAGCCTGCATTCCTCTCATTAAAAGTTTGAAGAAAGCACAAATATTTTTTCCTGCCAGAATCAAGATTCATCTTTCTGAAGGAACAAAAATATTTAATAACCTCGGATATGCATTTGAATATGTGAAAAAGAATAAGATACTGGAAAATTTTGAAGATATGGATATCGCCTTACCTAGCTTAAAAAGGCAGGCAACAACTGGTGAAATGTCTTTGAATGATAAAATAAGTAAGAAGCTCAAAGGGAAATAATATAAATGAAAAACTTCTCTAATTTTTTCAACCATCGGAATATCCCTTTTTTTTTGCTGCATATTACCCTCTTCTGGGAAAAATAAATACTTTAAGGTAAAGTCATTATAACTTTTATTAAGTTCTTTTTTTATTTATTTTTTTATTATTTATTAAACTAAATATTTTAATCCTAGTACATTACATATTAAAAATAGCTACAAAGAAAACCTTTCATTATTTGATTTATATGTATGCTTATTAGTTTTGTCTGTTGTGGAAGCTCAGTCAAGAGAACTGGGTGTCCTTCTCGTCAGTGCATTATATGAGATAACACAGTTTCTTTTCTGTTTATTATGTGTATTCTTGTTAAATGATAAGTTGTGATTAAGTCTTTTCAGACCTAAAATGATAATGGTTAGTAAAGTTTATGTTTGATACATTAAATATTATTTGTAATGATTTTTGGACATGTTAGAACAAATGTGTCCGTACTGGGAACACTTCCTGCTGTGCTGGGGTGGTTTCATGTATATTTGGGAACTTTGAGTCGCTGATAGATGTGATGTGCAGATACATATGCTATCAATGACTAGTTTTCCTTTGAAACCTTTGGGACGTCTATTTTCAAAAGAGTTGAGTTTTATGTGCTTGGTTTTAAGTTGATGATTTGGTGAAGCTTATAAATATGAAAATCTGTGATTTAGAGAGAAAAGTTGATTTCTCTTATCAAATATATGAGCATTGCTTAACATCTCTTGTTTTGTTCTTTTGTTTGCTTGGTCTCCCTCATGAGTATCTCATGAACCTTTAGCATAACATTCATCTGATCTCACAGATCAAGCTTTTATCTGCCAAATTTCAAGAGGCAAAAGAATGTTTTCACGAGAATTCTCACTGGTACTCTCACCATACAACAACAAGATGCTCGAATATGTATTTTAATGAAACCTTTTCTTGACCTTTGAATTCCTGTTGCATATTCATGAATCCAGAATGTGCCAGATGGTCAAAAAGCAGAAAAACGAAACATTTAATGATAGTATATATTTAGTAATTAATATGAATAAGCACAAATTGTTTTGTAAAATAACTTATAAAGTTAATAAGTTAAACATGAAAAATGGTGTGGTAAGCATTACCTTTCTGCATAAGATATTTGGTGCTTGCGTATTGTTGCAGCCAGATTTTCGCAGTTGCGAAAGGCACATTGCTGCATACAGATGGCTGCCTGAATCATTTCAGCCAGCTGATGATAGTTGCTAGTAATGTCCGGAAGGTGTGTGTGGGTTTCAGACCTTAAAAATTACATGAAGTACCACTCTGGTATCAGTTGTTGGCGTCTTGATAATAAGGGATATTTTAGTCATATTTTCTGTCATGTTGTGAGTCACCATTGAGAACCACGGTTTCACACTTGTTTTTGGATTGTATCAACTTGTGGTGTATGCCATTTCTGGAAGTCCTGTTAATTGTTTTGGTCATTGGGAGGAAATACAATTGGCATTTAGAAGTGTTTCAGGCCCTCGTTTTCCTCCAGGAAAGGGTATTAAGATGGTTCACAGATATAAAATACTATTGCATGGCCACAAACTGGGAAATCTGTGGTTTCACTATTCTGGTCAGTTTAAGAGCAGTGTGTGAAATTTTTGCATGAATTCTGTAAAGTTAAACTTGTATTCCACAAGAGTGTAATGTGATGCAAGACTAAATATCCATTTTCAAGATCCTCTTTCAAACATATAAGAGGATCGCAGTCCCCCCTGCTTTACGGTTCAGTTTAGTATTTAGCATATGGTTTGATGCTGTCATTTGTTTGTTTGACATTTTTTGTGGAAAAACGCGATCTATGACAAATGGGGTCCCTCTTGCAGTCATTTGCCAAAAGTCCTGCTTCCCTTTCTTCTTCATGGTTCAGTCTCACCAGAAAGCTGATACTAATGTATTTAGAAATTTAGACACCCCACTATAGTTAAATATACAGACCTGTCGCTAAAACATAATGATGCACACAATGGAACAAAAGTGGTTGCAATAATGAGTAGGTACCAAATATTTCTTAAGGCATACCATATATGCACAAACAGAACAGCAGTGTACTCTATGTATGTATGTGTGTGTGTGTGTGTGTGTGTGTGTGTGTGTGTGTGTGTGTGTGTGTGTGCGTGTGTATGTGTGTGTGTGCGTGTCTGTGTGTGTGTGTATGTGTGTATGTGTGGGATTCCTAAATATTGATATATGTTCACGTTGTCAAATGATTTGCGAGGTGCAGATGTTGTCTCATATAATATACTTGCTGAATGGTTTTTAATGTAAATAATTATTTGAATGGGTACAGAAATGGAGTGTTGTATTTTTTCTATTCTTTATGTCTGCTCATTTGTGAAGTTATTACACCACTCTGTAGTTGGTAAATGTGCTGGTTCACTTTGGATTTTAGCACACTGGCTACAATTCATTCTGTGACTCTTATGGTATTATTTAAGTATACTAATAGTGTGAATAATATTCTAAGGTATAAAGACTTATAAAGATGCTTATTCATAATTAATTGATGTTTATGTTGCTTTTATATGTAACAATACTTCATGGAGCATATCCCCTACAGTAGCGCACTTTGAACACTAGATGACAGCAGCTGCAAAGGAACATAGCAAAAACACCAGCTGGTTCATTTTATAACTGTTGATGTCAAAAAGATAATCAGAGGAAATATGTTAACAGTGTGATGTCTAAACGTGTAATGCTTTAGAATGTTAGATCGCAGTGACTTCATTTTACAACATTTTTTATCAAAACATCTATGGAGTCAGTATTAATGTTCATTATTTAAAATTGTAATCTTCCTGTTGCTGGAAAGCAAAGTAATTGTTATGTCAGTTTTGCCAGCTTTGTATATCTGCAAGTTTCACTAAACCACCTCTATCTTTCTATTCTAGGGATCTTTCTAATATGGAGAAGTTATGATTAAAAACAAGTGATTATATGTGCTGTGCAGGAAAGCAATGATTTTATGGGCTAAATATCAATATGTTAGTTTATCCAGAACACAGAAAATTTTTGTCATAAGCACATTTTTGCATTCGATCGGTTCTCTAGATGCCTTTCTCTCTCTTGTTAAGATATCTGATTATTTTGGTGTTCATTTATATCTAGACTATCTATCTAGTTATCATAACACACATATATTACTATTGTTTTGTAAGCAAATATTGATGTTGCTGTGATACTACTGAAAAGTTCTTACATAATTTTATATTTCATGACAGGTTTTTATGCATATATATATATATATATATATATATATATATATATATATATATATATATATATACTGGTCTATATGACTTGGTCGACAGTTCATATGGTCGACTGTTTATTTGGTCGACAGTTCATTTGATCGACAAGCATTTGCCCCCTTCCCCAATGTTGTGTGACCCTGGAGTTGATATATATAGTTAGGGGGGGGGGTGGGGGGCACAGCCCCCCACATTGGGGGGTGTCGGGGGCAAAGCCCCCCACCTAAAATGCTTGTCGATCAAATGAACTGTCGACCAAATAAACAGTCGATCATATGAACTGTCGACCAAGTCATATAGACCCATATATACATATAGTTTGGATTCTTAGGTAAGTTATGATTTCATGCAGTGTGATAGCTAAATGTTTGTATTATTTTAGTCTTGACATAAGGAGAGATGAAAAAATATATCAAAATATAAGCTCTGAGAAGTTTCCTTATTAATTTGAAAACTACAATACCTATGGTAGTTGATACTCTGCCCATTTTACAGAAGTCTAACACAATACTTCAGCTGCCCAAGAGATGCTTATGATAAGGAAATGTTTAGATAAGCTTTGAGCATAACTTGAAGAAAAGATTAGAAAAAAAGAAAATAGATCTAGAGATTATATAATAGTTATCTCCTACTTAATTTTGGAAGTAGGTAAGATAATATCTAAATGATGGTTTTATAATAGATTTGAAATTGAAAAATTATACGATAAAATAATTCTTAAAAATATCATTTTATTATTAATATCCTTTAGAAATATAACCCATAACTTTTCTGGTATAATTATTCCTATCTATTTATTTATTAACTTTTAACTTTCAAAATTTAATTTTAATTTTATTTTATTTGTACAAGTACTCTATTTATAGAAATATTTGAACTCTAAGGTTGTGGTCATAATTTAATTATTTAATAGACTCATAGTAACATTTATACATCTTGGAGAGTTAATAGGTTCCTAGTTTGTTGGCTTAATAATATATTAGGTAGCTGCATTGGTGAATAGTAGTCTTGTGCACTAATGATGATAGCAGGTGGTATTGATGATTTATTCATCAATCCAGGATCTAGATGTTTCATGGTTAGTTCTGTATATAGTTATGTTTTTTATGGTCTCTGAATTTTATTTACTGTTTAAGTCCAAAATAGTATATATTTGTCAAAAGTATAACTTAATTAATGTCTGTGTTTAAATGTTTATCTTTGAATGTAAATGGTCTTAACAACCCTACTAAGAGAGGAAGATTAGCTAAGTATCTGGCTTCTAATAAAGCTGATATTGTATTTATGCAAGAAACACATATTATTCAGAAAGACTTAGGCAGAATATATTTTAATGGATATACTATTCTAGCCGAATCTCATTTCCAAACTAAGAGAAGAGGAACAATGATTTTGTGGAAGAAGTCTTTACCAATTCCTAAAATAATTGATACTTTAACTGATAAAAATGGCATGTTATGTTTAGTAGTATTGGAATTAAATAAGAAATATTTCACATTAGCCAATGTTTATTTGTTACCAGGTATTGGTGCTAAATCGGCAAATAAATACTTGGAAATAATATCAGCAAAATCCAAATGAGATATCATCATGACAGGCAATTTTAATTGTATCTTATCAGTTAAAGATACTACTAAATGTAGTAATGTTAACATACAAGCCCCAGCTAAAAAGTTGATTAGTTTTGTCTGGTTATATAATCTTAAAGATATATATGTGATCAAAGAACACAGTTCTCTTAATTTTACACACTTCTCTTACAGATATGGCACTCAGACAACCATTGATAAAGTGTTTATATCTGATAACTTAATACCTAAGATGCATGATGTTTTCATCACTTCCTGCCGTCTGTCGGACCACAATCACATAATATTTAAAATTAATATTAAACTGAATGATCTTATTTATTGGCAGAGACTACCAGCTTATATTATTAAGATAAAGGGATTTAAGGAATGGTGGATAAATTAATTGAGTTATTTCCTTGAAATTAATAATAATATTAATGCAAACAAAATATTTATTTGGGACTCTTTAAAGTCTTATCTATATAGGAAAATAAAAACCTGGTATTTACATAAGAGGAAAGAATGGGCAAAGAATTATCCAACATACAATTGAAAATTGACACTTTAAAAATGAAACTACACCCTAAAGATATGGGTTCTAATTTGGAACTAAAACAACTAAACCTTGACTATTTAGAAATCCTTGGTCATAAAGTAGCAATTAATTTAGAGAGATTAAAATTGCAGACATATTCCTCCAACTTCAAAGATATGCACAGATTAGCAGTTAAAGTGAAACATTTGACTAAAAGTAGACATATAACCGAGATTATAGATACCTCTAAACACAAATCAAAACACTTTTCAGATCTAAAAGAAATTTTAGAATTTTTTCGTTTCTATCATGAATCATGGATAAAACAAATCTAAACTTTACTAAGAATAATTCAAAAGTAGAATTTCTAAGAAATAATATCAATAACAAACTTTCTAAGGAACAAAACAATAGATTACTTAAATCAATATCATTAACAGAAGTTAAAGATAGAATACAAAACCTTAAAAATAATAATGCCCCTGGTCTTCATGGTATAATAGGTGAATTATATAAAATCTTCCCTGATAATGTTTTGAAAATATTAGTAATAGCACTTGAAGCATTTCAAACATGTGGTAAACTTTTTCCTTCATGAAAATATCATTAATCTCTCCCATTCTAAAGCAGGATAAAGATTCAAAACTTGTTTCCTCATATCATCCCATTTCCTTGTCAAATATTGATTATAAAATATTCACTTCTATATTAGCTAATAGACTGAACCAAATACTGCCAACTTTAATAAACAATGATCAGGCAGGTTTTATATTAAACAGAAAAGTTCATGATAATATTTTTAGACTTCTAACATTAATAGATTTTGCAAATAATAAAAAAAGAACTTTCAGTCATTAGTCTAGACATAGACAAAGCATTTGATTCCATTAATTGGACATATTTATACATGGTACTAGAAGAATTTAATTTTTCTTCTGATTTTATAGATTTATTAAAGAATTTATACGAAATTTCTATAGCTTATATTAAAATTGGTACCTTTTTATCTGGCCCACTTAAAAAACTAAAAGGCACTAGACAAGGTTGCCCTTTGTCTCCTTTATTATTTGCATTATCAATAGAACCCTTTGCCAACTTTATAAGAAACAATGTTAATATAAGAAGTTTTGAAGTGGATGCAAACTATTCCTCTAAAATTAATTTTGCTGATGATATGTTATTAACAATTGGCAATATTGATTTATCTATTGACGATATTATTAGATCATTAAAACTCTTCGAAAAGATCTCAAGCCTTAGATTTAATCAGAATGAAACAGAAAATATTCTTATAAATAAAAAATTAAGTAACACCTTATCTAATCATAATGATTTTAATTGGACTAATGACAAATTGAAATATGTAGGGATTTATATTCATCCTAAATGGAAAGACACTATAAAAACACATTATAAAATTTTGTTGGAACAAATTAGAGAGCATATTATTAAATGGAATAAAATGTTCCTTACCATGGAAGAAAGGTTATCCCTGATAAAGATGATTTTATTACCAAAAATTCTATTTTTTCTTCAAGCGCTGGTCGCTCCTCCTTCTAGGAAGCAAGTAAAATATTTAAATTCTTTATTAATTAAATTTCTATGGCATCCCCACAAACCGAGAATTAAATATGACTGGCACTATAAAAACTGTACTGAAGGAGGAATTGCTTTTCCTAATTTTGAACTTTATGCAGATGTTATTATTTTTAATATAACAAGTTTATGGTTAAGCCCGAAATATTCTTCAAATTGGAATTCATAATATTAATACAAATAAAATATTTATTTGGGACTCTTTAAAGTGTTATCTATATAGGAAAATAAAAACCTGGTATTTACATTAGAGGAAAGAATGGGCAAAGAATTATCCAGCATACAATTGAAAATTGACACTTTAAAAATGAAACTACACCCTAAAGATATGGGTTCTAATTTGGAACTAAAACAACTAAACCTTGACTATTTAGAAATCCTTAGTCATAAAGTAGCAATTAATTTAGAGAGATTAAAATCGCAGTCATATTCCTCCAACTCCAAAGATAT
Organism: Protopterus annectens; assembly: GCF_019279795.1. Classification (NCBI taxonomy): domain Eukaryota; kingdom Metazoa; phylum Chordata; order Ceratodontiformes; family Protopteridae; genus Protopterus; species Protopterus annectens. The sequence goes on along the minus strand of NC_056741.1, from coordinate 668,057,685 downwards.
GCACAAATTAGCAGTTAAAGTGAAACATTTGACTAAAAGTAGACATATAATCGAGATTATAGATACCTCTAAACACAAATCAAAACACTTTTCAGATCTAAAAGAAATTTTAGAGATTTTTCGTTTCTATCATGAATCCATGAATAAAACAAATCTAAACTTTACTAAGAATAATTCAAAAGTAGAATTTCTAAGAAATAATATCAATAACAAACTTTCTAAGGGACAAAACAATAGATTACTTAAATCAATATCATTAACAGAAGTTAAAGATAGAATACAAAACCTTAAAAATAATAATGCCCCTGGTCTTCATGGTATAATAGGTGAATTATATAAAATCTTCCCTGATAATGTTTTGAAAATATTAGTAATAGCACTTGAAGAATTTCAAACATGTGGTAAACTTTTTCCTTCATGAAAATATCATTAATCTCTCCCATTCTAAAGCAGGATAAAGATTCAAAACTTGTTTCCTCATATCGTCCCATTTCCTTGTCAAATATTGATTATAAAATATTCACTTCTATATTAGCTAATAGACTAAACCAAATACTGCCGACTTTAATAAACAATGATCAGGCAGGTTTTATATTAAACAGAAAAGTTCATGATAATATTTTTAGACTTCTAACATTAATAGATTTTGCAAATAATAAAAAAAGAACTTTCAGTCATTAGTCTAGACATAGACAAAGCATTTGATTCTGTTAATTGGACATATTTATACATGGTATTAGAAGAATTTAATTTTTCTTCTGATTTTATAGATTTATTAAAGAATTTATACGAAAGTTCTATAGCTTATATTAAAATTGGTACCTTTTTATCTGGCCCACTTAAAAAACTAAAAGGCACTAGACAAGGTTGCCCTTTGTCTCCTTTATTATTTGCATTATCAATAGAACCATTTGCCAACTTTATAAGAAACAATGTTAATATAAGAAGTTTTGAAGTGGATGCAAACTATTCCTCTAAAATTCATTTTGCTGATGATATGTTATTAACAATTGGCAATATTGATTTATCTATTGACCATATTATTAGATCATTAAAACTCTTCGAAAAGATCTCAAGCCTTAGATTTAATCAGAATAAAACAGAAAATATTCTTATAAATAAAAAATTAAGTAACACCTTATCTAATCATAATAATTTTAATTGGACTAATGACAAATTGAAATATGTAGGGATTTATATTCATCCTAAATGGAAAGACACTATAAAAACAAATTATAAAATTTTGTTGGAACAAATTAGAGAGCATATTATTAAATGGAATAAAATGTTCCTTACCATAGAAGAAAGGTTATCCCTGATAAAGATGATTTTATTACCAAAAATTCTATTTTTTCTTCAAGCGCTGGTCGCTCCTCCTTCTAGTAAGCAACTAAAATATTTAAATTATTTATTAATTAAATTTCTATGGCATCCCCAAAAACCAAGAATTAAATATGACTGGCACTATAAAAACTGTACTAAAGGAGGAATTGCTTTTCCTAATTTTGAACTTTATGCAGATGTTATTATTCTTAATATAACAAGTTTATGGTTAAGCCCGAAATATTCTTCAAATTGGAAAATATTTGCATAAAGCAATCCTATTAAGTAATATTGACTCTATAACTAAGGGTATGGATTGCTCTGAAAATATTAAGCTTTTCATAGTAATTAAAGAATTCTTTTATAATAGTGAGTTGAACATTTTAAAATTTATTCCTATAATTAATTATATCTTGCAAAATTTAAAAAAAGTAACAAATAAGAATTTACTAACTAATAATTTGTCCAACTTAATGTTCCCAATAATCTTAACTAATGGTTGTTTGGACTCCTTTAACATGGCGAAAATAAAAATTATGAAAGGAAATGGTTTAATATTTTGGCACCAATTTTTAGGACATAATAATATTCATGACATCACTTATCTCTTAGCTAGATATAATGTCTCCCATAATCATTGGTTAAATATACAAATATTTAAAGAATTTATTCTAACGGAATCCAAAAGATATCACTTTTCTGGTATAACACACCTTCCAAAAAATTATCTATCCTTTTTGAATTTTCCCATTTAGGATATAACAAAGGTATTTAATTATCAAGATTTTATAGTATTCTTAGATCTGATTTAACAATATCAGAAAACAATTTATGAAACTATATGATTAATTTCAATAACTGACAATTATCAGAAAATGATAAAATATTAATTCTTAAATCTGTACTTTATGTATCTTCATCTACATACTGGAAAATTTTCACTTGGAAATTTATCCATAGACATTTTATTACACCACAAAAAGCCACTAGAATAAACAAGAATGACACTTGTAGATGATGGAGATGTGATGAGTTATTATATGCTGATTGTTTTTAGAATGTAGAACAGTATCACCATTTTGGATTGAGTTTAAAAACTTTATTAAAGCTTTGTGGTCAGACAGATGCGAAATTTCCAATTTTGTGTTGCTTTTTAATGCACCAATGCTAAGGTATGTTTCATTAAATCAAATGAAACTTCTTTGGACCCTTCTTGCTATAGTAAGAAAAATCATTACCAGAAACTAGAAATGTAGAAATATCCTCTTTTTTAATGAATTTATATATCTTACTAAGATTATTTGTAGTAGGGAATTACAAATAGCTTTGTTACGAACCTCAAATGTGACTCATAAACAAATTGCATGGATAAAGCTCAAAAGATTATTAGACAAAATATAATCTTTATTGAAGACTTAGCAACTATTTTGGACTCTGTATATAGTTTGTGTTAATACACTGTGTTTCATTACTTTTGAAATTTATATAATTGTTTTTACTATTTGAAAACCAATAAAAACAATTAAAAAAGAAAGAAAGAAAAGTTTATAGTGTTTGGCATACACTGTAATACAACAGATGTAACACTGGTAACAATAGTTCTCTGTCACAGGATGATATATCAGACACCTCATTGATAGCCCTACAGTGAACCGCATGTGCTTGTGCTATACAAAGAGTGAATCAGGCAACAGGTATACTAATGGCAAACAGATCCGGATGCAAATGCTCAAACACACGTTTCCTGTACTGAAAAGTATGCTGTCCTTAAACATGCATAATCTGGGATTGAGGGGTATCATACCTTTCAATCTCATAGTGCAGGAAATCTGAAGAATGCCTGACAAAATGGGGGGACAGAGGCCCAAAAAATAGGGACAGATTTTAAATATTGCTCTTATAAATTTAGAAAGTTGCTAGAGTAATAGGGTTTGTATTAGCATGCATTTTCTTAAGGATTTGATGTCTGAAACTCAACTGTATGTCATTATTTAGTGATTTCAGACCTCAGATCATCCCAGTGATTTGCCAGAAAATTGCAAATTTTATGAGGAATTAAACTAAAAGTATGAGGAAAATATCTGAACATTCTGCGAAAATCTGGACACCTGAGAGGTATGAGGGGGATTGCAGTTTGGGGATGAGAGGAAATATATTCTGGAAGTTGAAGTACAGTTCTAAACATCATGGCCATGTCTCTGGATCATATAATTTCTTTGTAACCACCCTCTGTGACTTTAAATTAATAAAGCCTCCTATTAACTCTGCTTCCTCCTCAACACAGGCCAGTACAACTACATGCCCTCCATAGCACCTCTTCTTCTTCACCCATCTCCCATTAGCTGCAGTTCCTGTTTTACTTCACAATAATCAAATCAAAATCTGTAAGAAAACATCCTTGAAACACTCCACACTAAATGCAACCCCAAGCCATCACAGAATACCACAAATATTCTTATAAATGTGTATTAAACAACTTTTTAAATCACTTACCCACATATTCAGACTCTCAATCATTACAGGTAATGTACCAGCCTGGTACAGGTACTCTGTCATTATATCCATTTCTAAGCTTTCCTCTGCTTCTAGCTCATGTAACTTCTATCCTGTTTCTATTCTATGCCCAGTCATTAAGATTTTTGAAAAGCTCATTTGTGTCCAAGCTTATGATCACATCAACAAATATGCCATCCTCTAAAAGCCACAACATGGCTTTATGGGAGACTACAATACCAGGTCTATGTTAAATAATCAAACGGCCACATTGTTGAATGTCATCTCATTGACAGTGCTGTCCATCAACCCCCCCACTCCCCTGCCTAATTATATATACCAAGTCCAAGATCATACTATAGTGGGGAAAAGGACAAATTTCCTGGTTCCTACCATAAGAAGATCTCAGTCAGAATGGTTCATTGCCCTGCATTGTCGATGAGATGATACATTTGACATTGTGGCCATTCGATCATATGACATAAACCCCACAATACCAGACCCTTATGCTATCACAAACATAATCTTCTTTGCTATAGAAAAGGGTGGCTAACAAGGCCAATCTTTATTGATATATGCAGAGCTTTTGAAAATGTAGAACACTCCATTGTTTCTCACAAATCAATTACTCTAGTCTTTGGAGGTAATTCTGTAGTCTAGCTTTAGAATTGTCTGATTAATGAGCCTTTATATTCCAAGCTGGTGCCCTACAAACTGTCTGTGGATACTTTTTTGCTGGCATCCCATAAGAGTCCATTCTTATTCTCTTTCTTTTTCTCTCTCCTTATGAATGACATTTCTACTTTTATCCCTACTAGGGAAATAATACTTTATGCGGATATCATCATCCTATACAGAACTGCACCATCCTCCTGATCAGTCAAATCTGCCATTCAAAAGGATTCCACATCCATCCTTACTTGGCTTACCCAAAATAAACTTACTCTTAATGTCAGTAAAATTGCCACAGTAGTCTTTGGTTCCAAACACAAACTTAAAACTGCTTATCTGCTGTAGACTACTACCATGTCTAACCAACCAATGAACATGGTTGGACAGCATAAGTACATTGAACTCCCTTGTACCTCCTTAGTAATGCCTGCTAAACTTAGCTCTAATCCTAACCCTAATTCTAACACTGCCCTGCCCTTAACCCTAACCCCTCACTTTATTTGCAACAACCTTTCCCATAATGCTACCACTATTCAGGCAAATTAGAGCTTACTGCTGCCAGAGAGTTTTGATTTAAAGATAGCAATAGGAAATTGTTTATCTTTTGCATGTTCGATATTAAGAGCTTTCTCTATTTTTTAGTACAGTGTATTTTTGCTGGTGGTTTTGATTTTAGCATATGATAATTTTGAGCATTCATTATACAATGATATATATAAATCTCTCTTTATATATATTTATATAGATATACAGAAATAGATAGGGATATAGACAGAGATAGTGATATAAACAGATACATATTTTTGTGTGAGTGTTCATTGGTTCATTGGTTAGGTTCATATGTAGGTACTAGGCTTTCTGTCCAAAGGCATTTATAAGCCTAGCCAGAATGTGTTGGCTTTTGCCACCCCCTTGGATTAGTTCCCTGTGCCTCTGTCCAGCAGAGCCATTGAAGTGATCCCTGGGGTAAACTTTCTGTTTCCCATCCACTCGTCAAGGTTTTTCTTGAAGAGAGTTTGCGAGGAGCTCTGCCTAATGTAGATTGAAATCTTGTTCCAGAGCATGGGGAGTCTCTGGGATAGGAATCTGTCCCTCCAGCACATCCTATTTATCGTTGTAGTGAGGTTTAGATCCCTAGAACATGTGGCTCGAGGGGATATGGTTTTCTTTAGGTGGAACATATCCATCAATTCTGGGTTGGACATGGCCTTGTATGTCAGGCAGCGATCACCTTTGAGTAGGTGGTATGCGCCCGAGTACAGCTGGAGTTTCCTCTGTCGAGCTGCATAGGGCATCTGTTTGAGGCCAGTGATCCTCTTGTTGAGGTACTTCTGTGGTCTTTCCAGCTGTTGCAGGTGTCTTGTAAGGTACATCCCAAATGGAGTGTTGTACTCTATGATGGGTCTGATGAGTGATGCGTAGAGGGGCACAGTAACCTCTTTTGATCTGGATGCGAACCCTTTTGTGATTAGGTGGGCCACATAGAAGGATTTTCTAACCACTTTGGCAATGTGATTATCAAAGGAGAGGTTACTATCTACTTGTGTCCCCAGATCCCTTATTACGTCTTCCGTATTTAGGGAGCTACCACCTATGTGGTAGTTTGTGGGTACTTTGTTTTTTCCAAAGGGGATGACTATGCACTTTTTGGCATTTAGCTTGAGGCCATGGTTTTGACATCAGGTATCTGTCTCAGTGAGACCCTTTTGGAGGATGTCTGTGTCAGCTGAAGAGTCAATTATAGCCCCTAGTTTGCAGTCATCTGTGAACTTGGTCAGCCTTAGTCCTCCTGTGCTTGCCTGTGCCTCTGAATAGTATATGCCGAACAGGATGGGTCCTAAGACTGAGCTCTGGGGAATGCCACTTGTAACTGGTTTAGAGTCAGACCTAGCTCCCACAACTCTTACCATGTGGGTTCTGTCCATGAGCCAGTTGGCAACCCATCTCATGATGTAGGGGTTTATGTTCAGGCTGGTGAGCTTGTCTATAATACCTGAATGGGGAATGATGTTGAAGGCCTTTGTGAGGACTAGGTAGGCTATGTAAACCACCTTTCCCTCATCTATAGCCTTGGTAACTGTCTCAAAGAAGTCCACCAGGTTTAGGAGGCATGATCTGCCCTTAACAAAGCCGAACTGGGTAGGGTCCAGTGTTTGGAAGTTCCCAATGTCTCTGTTAATGCAATCCATGATGATGCACTCCATAGCCTTACAGACCAAGCTAGTCAGGCTTATAGGGCGATAGTTTCCGGGGTCCGTTGTGGCTACATCTTTGTAGGAGAGTTGCTGTGCACCACTCTATGGGTACGTAGCCTGTGGAGAGGCTGAGTTTAGACAGTGTGTTTAGGTGAGGGGTTAGTTCATCTCTGAGCTCATGTAGGATGCAGCCTGGGACACCATCCAGTCCCATTGATGCTGTGTTTTTGGCTTTGAAGAGGGCTGTTTTAACCTGAGTGTCTGTGATTTCAGGGGCACTACATTCTTCTGGTATGGTTATGGAACATTTTGGGGGTTAGAGGGGGATGAAGTTTGCACTGAACCTGTCTGCCAGGATGTTGGCAATATTGGTTGGTTCAGTGTATTTTGTGCCATTCTGCACTAACTCCGAGCAGTTCGGAGAATTGTGTGAGTGTTTAAAATGAGTATAAGAAAAATGAAATGATCTCTTAGAAAAAGAAGTGAAGAAACTTTGTTATAATAATATAAAAATGCATTTACAGGATGCAGCATATAGGGCAAAACAAAAACAGAAACCTCATGTACATCTGATGTCAAAAGGTACACTGTTAAAGCAAAGCTTAGGTGAATTCACAAGACAGTAATCTGTTTAGATTCTATGTTTCTAACAGTGTTTCACCTGTGTCCTTTTGTCGAAATATATAGATATACTAAAAAAATCAAACTGTAAATTAAAAAAAAAAACTTTATACATAAATACATAAATAGGAAAGCTTATCAGCTTACATGGATCAAAATTAGGTCAGTTTGGTTATTAAAAGATAGCAAGGTCAGTGCAATATCCTGTCCAGATCATTAATTTTTATCAACTGGCAACAGAGGTGTAGAATACAGCTGTGGTTTCTGGTGGAAAAAAATGACCTCTGTTTGCAGTTTCCTGTTTGGCAAATATTTTGACTAAGTAATGATGTTTGAAGTGCTAGTGAAGAAAAAGTTAACATAAAACTGTCCTGTTATGCATGCATTAGATATACTTTCCATATTCTGCCCTAAATCCTACAGAACTCATCAAAACATAAATTGATCATCCTCTTATGAAGCTGTTAGTTGTCCATTTTCTAAAGAGATCAAATTTGCTGCTGTTGTGGTGTGTGATGCAGAGGTAGTGTGGCATAAGATGGAGACATGGTCATTCAGATATCTGTATGCTTCTTTAGTGTTATTCCTTATGATCATATATATTCTTTGTAACCTTTAACATAAGTTTTTTTTTTTTTAAGGTATGCTAATTCTTTTAAGGTATGCTAACAAACTTACTTTCAGTTTTAAATTTCTCTAATTGACATGTGTACATGCACACACACGCACACAGGCACACACGCATACACACACACACACACACACACACACACACACACACACACACACACACACACGCACAGGCGCGCGCACACACACACGCACACACACACACACACACACACACACACACACACACACACACACACACACACACACACACACACACACACACACACAAAACATAGGTGCACCGAGGACAGTTACTACAGCTCCAGCTTACAAAGTCCTGATGATTAACGATATCTTGACCCTGAATCTGTGACACTGTAGAGTGCACTAACACAAAGGGTCATAATTCCATCTTGCAATTTATCATCTAGTTTAAAGCAATCACATAGATATGCAGTTACTGTTAAAACACAGACACTGAATTCTGCTGTTTTAGCCATTGCAAACAAAATACATGGGGTACTGGCAGTACTAATTAATAGCTGCTTTTGAGTGTCTGTAAAGTAAAACAGAATGACTTATAAACTACCAGCAAAAAAAGAAAATGGTAAACATTTGCCAACTCACAGCAGAAGAAAATCATTCAAAAAAAGTTGCAAATCAACTGCAAAAGACATAAAACCCCAAACAATTTTTTATCTTATACTCAGTCCTGGTAGGCTTCTTAGGATCAGGTACTGCTTGACTTCAGTTACCTGTATGCCCTATTTCTCTGTTTGATATTCATCATAGGTCATTCAGACTGAGATACACTACAGACTTGTTCCTTCACACATATATTTGGAGGTATATGCCACTGCCCTTGTTTCTCAGGCTTCACAAGGAAAAATGAATGCCATGCACTAGTACGTCCCCACTCTCTCTAAGAGACTTGTCATGGAACTAAACCATAAGGATATAGGAAACATGCATGCACTGGATCCATCTCAGTTTGCATTTGTCAAGGGCAGGTCATGCTTACTCACAGTGGTGGACATTTTTGAAAAGGTTACCAAAGCAATTGATGAAGATAAAATGATATACACTGCATACCTCAACCTTGCCAAAGTTTTGACACAGTCTTCTACTCAGACATAATAGAAAAGCCAAATAAATTAGGAATGAACCCCCTGTGTCACCCACTGGATTGGCAACTGGCTCACAAATAGGGCTCAGGAAATCAAAATAGTGGAAGTGACCTCTACAAAGAGACCAATCACCAGTGGAGTCCCCGCAGGGTTCTGTTTTGTGGCCTCTTCTGTTTGACATCTACTTCTCTAAATTACAAGCCAGTACTAAAGGACTCTGTCTGATTTAGTTTGCAGATGACTGCAAGCCAGGAGCAGTCACTGAATCCCCAAATGACTTAGCCATCCTGCATGAACACAAATAAATAACTGTTGCCAAAATCATGGACTGAACCTAAATGACATAAGATGCATTATTGTATCCTTTGGGCAGTGCTTTATTCCGGGGAACTACATCTTAACAATATGCCCCTAAGATGTGACTCAGTTGTACAGATTGGGGAAGTTTTATGGAGAGCAACATAACTTTTGACCAACATGTGTCCATTGTCATAATAAAGTCCTATAATATTGCAAAATTAATAAACAAAGGGATTTTGTCTAGATGTAGGGATGCCATTGTCCCCCTTTACCTAGCCCTCATCAGGCCAGATATTGAGTGTAATGTTCCTTTTTGGCATGTGTCTGTCCAGACACAAAAAACAACTAGAATGCCCACAAAAATTCCTCAATAAATGAATACAGGGCCTAAACAATATGTCCTACATGGACCGACTCAAAGCCATGTCACTATACTTGGCATCCTTCAGACTGCTAAGAGGTAACCTGTGTCTGGCATACAAGGCATCCTACAATCCAGTACTGATGGATTTACTGCATATCTGCAGGTCAAATGGCATCATACATACTCAGTCTAGGGATCTAAACCTCCTCTGCAGAATGAACATAACAGTTTGAGGGACATGTATATTTTAGAAAGGACACCACTGCTCTGGAACAAACTTTCCATCCTCATAAAACAAATATCATCCCTGTCCATGATCTAAAGACAGAAAACAGAAAATGTCCCCAGGACTGCCTCTTGTACTACTAACAGACAGAGTCGGCTCCTAAACTCGATGCATGGGTCCCCTCAAGTTATCTATGGTATGATCTCAGTTGCTCTCACTAGGAGTAATATATAATTATTGACCATGAGATGGGTAAGGCTAATGTAACACCAAATGAGATAGGCTAATTCAAGCACCAAAAATGAAACTGGCTAGTCATAAAATGGCCATTAGATCATCTAGCTTAGTTCTTGACTGTAAACTTATGACCCTATGACAGATATGAAAAGATGTTCTCTTATCAGTCCTCTTTCTGTCTCACTGTACATTAGATTTCCCAGGATCTGAGATGCAAGTCAAAGCTGGGTCATCTTGTCATAGTTAGGACTTCATCCCTCTGTGCCACAGAATCAATAAAACACAATTTTACTCGATGATCTAAAATATAGACAGTAATGTTATTTTAAGCAGTAGTCCGAGTGCAGGACATGGGACGGTACATAGACAGTAATGTTATTTTAAGCAGTAGTCTGAGTGCATTACATGGGACGATATATAGACAGTAATGTTATTTTAAGCAGTAGTCTGAGTGCAGTGCATGGGACGATACATAGACAGTAATGTTATTTTAAGCAGTAGCCTGAGTGCAGTACATGGGACGATACATGGACAGTAATGTTATTTTAAGCAGTAGTATGAGTGCAGGACATGGGATGGTACATAGACAGTAATGTTATTTTAAGCAGTAGTCTGAGTGCATTACATGGGACGATATATAGACAGTAATGTTATTTTAAGCAGTAGTCTGAGTGCAGTACATGGGACGATACATAGACAGTAATGTTATTTTAAGCAGTAGTCTGAGTGCATTACATGGGACGATATATAGACAGTAATGTTATTTTAAGCAGTAGTCTGAGTGCAGTACATGGGATGATACATAGACAGTAATGTTATTTTAAGCAGTAGTCTGAGTGCAGTACATGGGACGATACATAGACAGTAATGTTATTTTAAGCAGTAGTCTGTGTGCATTACATGGGATGATACATAGACAGTAATGTTATTTTAAGCAGTAGTCTGAGTGCAGGACATGGGACAATACATAGACAGTAATGTTATTTTAAGCAGTAGTCTGAGTGCAGTACATGGGAAGATACAGATGACTGAGGTGTTTAATTTAGTGATGGCACATACACACTGATATGATAAAGTTCCAAGTGAAGGGTCACACAGTATCTAAGTACACATATATCATCTGCTACCCAGCCCACTTAGACTTCAAAATGAATAAAGTGCAGGAAATAGCAGTAACAGTCTCAGACCTCACTCTTCCACATGGGGGTGGGTGGGCAGAGTGGGCCAATCTTGTCTTGGATTCCCATATTGTCTCCAGGGCCAGCACTATGACTTTGTGTGATGCAGATTAATTGACTGATTAACTGATTGATTTGAGTTTGTTATCATGACAGATGTGCTTATACTGAACCACTTTCAGCCATTATCCAAGCATAAGGCAAGACAATAACGGAAAGACACAAATATACATAAGAATTAGCTACAGACAAGTACAGCATATAAGCACATGTTGGAAACTACAAAGTATGGAATTAATACAAATAAATGTAGTTTAAAGCTATAAAGTTATGTATACAAATAATTTAACAAAGGCAAAGAGTGCCTTATATACAGCAGTGAAGTCTATACTTCCAGAAGTTTTTGATGCATCAATATGGTATGATGTACATAATAATTAAGAAGGCATGCATAGCAACTATAACAGTACTTATCAACTCAACAGTTATAGTGAGTTAAAGTACAGAAAAAAAAGGTAATTTTTCCAGGATATATGAAACATTTGCATTTGTATTGTTTGCACAGAAATTCTTTTAAATTCTGCCCAGAGAATGAGGGAGAGTTAAGTGAGGATATGGAAAAGGTTCTGCTGGATAAGTACCTTGCAAACCATTGACATGCTTCAGGAAAGAAGATGGGGGTAATATAGTCTGAATATTAGTAGGCCAGTGTCAATCATCTTGAATGATCTTTTTAGGTCTAGAAAAATAGCTCTGGTATAAGTCCTTTATCTATGTTAGTAAAAATTACTGACGGTAAAGATGACAGTTTGGGTGCTGTATTTAGGACAAAAACCCATGTTGCCTATAAGTGGGGAGATTATAATTTTGTATGCCTTGAAGTAAGTGGTTGTAAAATATCTTTTCTAATATTTTTGCAAGCTGGCAGAGGTTGTCTGTGGGTCTGTAATCTGAGGAAGTATTTGTATTTGGTGGCTTAAGTCATAGAGTTAATAGTATATGAGGAAGTATTTGTATTTGGTGGCTTAAGTCATAGAGTTAATAGTATACATTTAAAGCTGGGTGGCAAATGTCAAATGGTCAGTGACAGACTGAAGATGACATTTTTTTCTTGCATTCACAAACCAGAGGAGCTAGTTCTGTGACAGAGAGATGACACCCTGTCAGTGAAGCACATGACTCAAACTTGATTAGAAATCCTTCCTCTAAAAAGGTATCTGAAGAAATAGAGTGGGTTGACATTTTTGTAAGATCACCTATCCTGGTGGTAGGGTGGAGTCTGATCAGGGAGGGATTAGCCATTCTAGATAGACAAATGACATTAGTTTAGCAGCATACACATATAGGTTCATAGGTTCATAGGTTCATACTAGGCTATCTGCCCTAGGGCATTTATAAGCCTAGCCAGAGTGTGTGTGGCTTTCACCACCCCTTAGGATGAGAATACTATACCCATTAGTTTGCTGTGCCTCTGTCCAGCAGTGACACAGAGATGATTCCCGGGGTAAACCTACGATCTCCCATCCACTCGTCAAGATTTCTCTTGAACAGAGTCAGTGAGGAGCTCTGCCTCACATGGACTGGGATTCTGTTCCATAGTGTAGGGAGTCTCTGGGTGATGAATCTGTCCCTCCAGCACGTCCTATTTATATCCGTGTTGAGGTTTAAGTCTCTTGCTCTCGTGGCTCTGGTGGATTTGGATTTTTTGAGGTGGAGCATGTCCATTAATTCCGGGTTGGACATGGCCTTGTATGTCAGGCACAGATCACCTCTGAGCAGACGGTATGCGACTGAATAGAGCTGGAGTTTCTTCAGTCTGGCATCGTATGACATATGTTTGAGCCCCTTTATCCTTTTGGTGAGGAACTTTTGGGGTCTTTCCAACTGCTGCAGGTGTCGGGTAAGGTACATTCCGAATGGGGCGTTGTACTCAATCATTGGTCTGATAAGTGAAGAGTACAGTGGTACAATGACCTCTCCTGATCTGGATGTGAATCCCTTCATGATCAGGTGGGCAATGTAGAAGGTCTTCCTAACCACTTTGGCAATGTGAGTGTCAAAAGAGAGGTTACTGTCAACATGGGTCCCCAGGTCCCTGATAATTTCTTCCATGTTTAATGGATTACCACCTATGTGGTAATTAGGGGTTACCTTGTTTTTCCCAAAGGGTATGACTATACATTTTTTGGCATTTAGCTTAAGGCCATGGCTCTGGCACCAGTTATCCATTTCTATGAGACCTCTCTGGAGGATGTCTATGTCTGATGGAGTGTCAATTATGGTGCCCAGTTTGCAGTCATCTGCAAATTTTGTCAGCCACAATCCCCCTATGTTTGCCTGCACTTCAGAAAAATAAATGCCGAACAAGAGGGGGCCCAGGACTGAGCCCTGTGGGACACCGCTCGTGACCGGCTTAGAGTCTGACATGGCACCAGCAACTCTAACCCTGTGTGTTCTGTCCTTGAGCCAGTTTGCAACCCATCTTGTGACATATGGGTTTACATCTAAGCTGGTGAGCTTTTCTATGATGCCCGAGTGGGGTATTGTGTCGAACGCTTTTGCTAGGTCAAGGTAGGCTGTGTGAACTGCCTTGCCCTCATCAATGGCCTTAGTGACTGTTTCGAAAAAGTCGACCAAGTTCAAGAGGCAGGATCTGCCCTTGACAAAGCCAAATTGGGTAGGATCCAGTGTCTGTAGGTCCCCAATGTCTTTATTTATGAGTTCCATTATGATCCTCTCCATAGCTTTGCAGACAAATCATCTGCAGATTGGGGATTAAGCAGGACAGTCTTTACACAAAAGTCCTTCACATGTCATGGTGGTGCTGCACTAGGACTCCCTGATCTTCTCTTTGTGTACTTCTTCAAACTGCTTAGGCTAAGGATTTCCCCATTTGTGGAGCTTTGGTCCAAAGAGGTAAGTTAGACAGGGTAAGAGAATGTGGAGCAGATGACGAAAGAGGTTCTGTCTCTCAGACACAGCTAATGGCTGCAGTGAAAACCAAGAAATTAAGAAAGAGACAAGGTACTATATCACTCATGTGGATGCAATCTAGTCCTGTCAAAGTATGATTAGACATTTAATCTGCCTTGAATGCGACCTGCAAAGGTGGTACGAGTTGATTCCTGTCCCACCATAGCAACAGATATGAAAAAACTTGACTCTAAATTTTCTACTGTATTTCCTTTGAGTGCTTAGTTGTAAAGTGTTGTAACCTTCTCTAGATCTTGAAAAGTAATAATGTAGACCTAATAAGAACGAGAATGTGAATTCTGCTGTATTGTCTCCAATGGCATACTAATCCATTCTAGAACAAGAGGGTCATGGAAAACTGAGTCTGACTGTGGACACCACTACTTGTGAAATGTCACAAAAACTGAAGTTCATACAGAACCCAAAGAAGTAATTAATTCCTCTCCACCTGCATCTGACATTAAATTAGTCCCCCTCTGGTGTTACAAACTCAGTTCTGTCTTTAACTGCTGTATTCCTATTCAGAGGCTTAAGGAGTATACATCTGTGATCCCTTGTATCTGTAGTGTAGTAAAAATCTGTTTATGTTAATTGGTTGAAATGTATGCTTTTGCAAAACTACAAGGATTTTACACTTTTGTTGTTTTCTGGGAGCCAAATTTTAACCATTACCTAATCTGTTAAGTAGACAGCTTAATGGGTTGAGGGCAAGACAAAAGGGCAGCGGTGGCAAAGAGTCACCATGGAATATCCACCTTTAAATTTTTATGCCTGAGATAATAATTTGAACTTTATCATGTTACAGCTGCAAAGTGGTTTGCCACTGTTTCATTGCCACTGTAAAGTAATTGATCAATGTAGGGTGTATCTTATACGTCTGTAATCACTCCTTTATCCATGAATGTGGGATGCTGTCAACTGCTGTTTTGTAATTTAGCCATGCCATACTTAGATTCTTCCCCATTTTTGCAATTCTCCATTATAACTTTATTTAACAACAAATTATCCTTTTTTTCCATATGACTTTCTTTTGTTTTGTTCCATTGCCATGATTAAGTTTTCTTCTAAATGACCATAAACTCTGTCAGCATCAATTGCAGTCTATAGTTTATACATCATTGAAAGGCAAGTTACTGGTTTATAGTTTTTAGAATAGCTTGCAGGTTTTTAGGAGGAGTATCATAGTTTAATGTTGTTAACCAGGTTGGTGTCTAGGATACGCATATAAGTAGTTCTTACTCAGGACTAAATCTTTGCATAAAGATGTTAGGTACTGCATCTGGGCCTGGGGTTTTCCAGTTAGGAGCTTTTCTTAATTTTGCTTCAGTTTCTCTGTCCATTACTTCATCCTATCTCATATCCTGTACATTTGAACCTCTTAATGGTTCTTTTACTTCTTCTATTATACATTCAGCATCTTTATATGTTTCACAAGGTCTTCAAAGCCTATACTCCTGTTCCATAACTAAATTATGGAATGTTCTACCAACATCTGTTACTTTGTTAGATTCCCTTAATGCTTCTAAATCTTCACTAAAAAGCTACTGTCTTAACACCCTCACATGTCGCTGTTCCCTTAATACCAGACCCCCCCATAATCTTCTCTTTATTACTCCCTTTATCCAAAGCTATAACCAGTCATTAACAAACAATCCATCTACTATTTCTTCCTAACTCATTCCTTGGTGAAAAAAATATATAGTGAGTGGGCACTAGTGTATATCTCAGTTTTTAAGACAATGTACTGAATTGGATTAAATATAATTTCTTTTTTTCTACAAAATGTCTTTACCTTCACCTCTATGTTGAATAGAAGTTGCTACAGTATTTGTAAAAAAAAGTTTGCTATGATGTGATAATTGTTGGATATATATTTTTTTATGTAGTTTGAATTCTTTTTTTCAAAAATTGTATAACTACTTACATTCTGTAATTTGATGTTGTTATTTTACTCATTGTAGAGCTTTTCTCCCCGGGCCTCCACTGAAAATGGGTTTCTGATGCAGTTGTCTTTCCCCATCAACAAATGTCAATAAATAATAAACTAAATAAATAAATTGATATTTTTCCAAAATGTATTGAGTTCTTTTTTGGTGGCATTTCTATTCCTTTTGCTTCATTTCTCAGTTCTTTATACATCTTTTTTGGGTCATAAATGCATTGCTTATTTTGTACTTTTCCTTTATATTTATATGTATATGTATTTCTTCTAAGTTTTTCTACCTGTGCTGATACATTTAGTTTATTATTTGCAATAATGTATGATATATCTTGGTCTGTTCTGATACTGCACATTGCTTTTATCATGTATATCTTTCAAAGTATTTTTGTTGATCTGTTCCCTCTTCTATACTCTTCTAAAAGTGACACTTCTTGTCTTAATTACTTTATAGTTTTCTCTAGTCGATACTTCCATGATAGGATTTGATTACTTCCCTTCCTTTCCCTCTGTGTTTTTGTGGTAAGACTTTATCTGTTATTAATTTGCCTGCACAGTAATATATTCTATTTACTTTATCACATGAATTTTTGTTAATAGTCTTGATTGCCGTGTTCATTTGTTTTATCAGACTCCTAATATTTTGGGCCTTACTGACCTTCTGTATTCTATTTCTTTCATTGATCTTAATATGTCTAGCCATGTCTATTGAATCAAACAACTCTTTCCTTAGCTCATTTTCCTCTACGCTGAGGGCAGATTCCTTGTTCTCTGTTTCTGTGGACATTCTACAGAAAGTTCCTAAATATCTCCCTGTGACATATTCTAATAAGCTGCATCCTGCATCATCTGTTGCTCTTTCATATGGGAACTGACTTGTCTATTGCTCCACATCATTGCTGTGCGACTCCAACTGAACGTTTGTATTGCTTTCCTGCTGAAGGCTCCAGAGTATCTTTGTGTGGCAAGTGATCACATGCTTTCCATTCCACCTGGTTCTCCTTAATTTGGGGACTCATTGTTACATCATGCTGTAATGTTACCACTTTGGGATTTTGTACACTAAATTCTTCACTTTGCAGATAATCCATAACTTCAATTTCTATTTCTTTAACACTGCTAATCATTTTTCTAATTTCCCCATTTGTTTTCTTGTTTTTTTGTATTGTGAATTTTTTCATATCTGGGTGCCTTTGCCTATGTTTCTCTTCAAATATCTTTGATGCTGCATTTTTGTATTGATTAATTTTACTTTCTCCTTTTCATAAATATTACATCATATTAAATCTCTTTTTCTTTCCCATGTCCATATTTCTTTTTCAGATGTCTCCTGCTCCTCCTGTTTCTCCTTACTTTGGGGGCTCATTGTTCCATTATGCTGTGACATCACTGTATTAGACTTTCTACACTAAATCCTTTACTTCGCAGATCCAGTATATAGTTTTGCTTATGTTAAAGCATATTGTTTGCAAATGGTAGCCACACATTATGGGTCTCTGTGATGTGTGAATCAAATGTCAATACTATGGTTCTCACTTAGGCTGTCCTGGTAGCCACTCAGTCTGAGATAACATGAATGTGGTTTTACATTGACTAGGTATGCATGTAAGTAACATTCTTCATCTGAGATGCACTTTTTGGTAAATTAAACTGATTTGTATAAAGTGCCAGGATACTGAGCTTGTGTTCTCTAGCCTTAAACAGTTTATTTATGTGAGCTGATAAAAAAGAGAACATAAAATTAACATATTTTTCTAAATTAAAGTAGTCTATAACTGTAATGGTTACCAGTACTTGCTGAGAGTAATCCATCTCCTTGTTTTTTGTCAAAACAATTTCTAATTTTCGGGAGGACAGAGCAAAAGTTTTAGCCAAAAGTAATTATGTCAGTGGTGCAATAGGTAGTGCACTCACTTTTAGTGCAAAAGGCTCCAGGTTCTATTTACACACACTGGGGTGCTGGATTACTCACACTGCAGTGCAACATAAGTAGGGGAGCTGCACTCCTCAGTGTGCCATACTTTGCATGAAATGTTAAACCAAGGCCCCATATGACTCAGTTGGTAACTCAGGTGGATGTAAAAGATCCCATGGCATCTGTTGAAAAGAGTAGGGAAGCTCCTCAATGTCCTGACCAAATTTTCCATAGTTGTATAAACTCAACCTGGAGTTTTCCCTGCATTGTTTTTATATCTTTCTTGTATCTTGTGCTCTGGTTTCCTCCTATGTGTCACAAAATAAGTGAATTGGTGGTTCTCCAAATTGCCAAAAAAGTGCATGATTTTTGTATTTGTGTGTGTATGCGTGTGTGTGTGTGTATGTTTGTGTGTGTGTGTGTGTGTGTGCGTGTGTGTGTGTGTGTGTGTGTGCGTGTGTGTATGTGTGTGTGTGTGTGTGTGTGTGTGTGTGTGTGTGTGTGTGTGTGTGTGTGTGTGTGTGTGTGTGTGTGTGTGTGTGTGTGTGTGTGTGTGTGTGAGTGTGTGTGTGTGTGTGTGTGTGTGTGTGTGTGTGTGTGTGTGTGTGTGTGTGTGTGTGTAATGTTCTTGTGATGAGTTATTATCCCTATGAAGATTAATTCATAGTATTGTACCCAAAGACTGTCAGGATATAATCTAGCTTCCCTTTAAATGTGAATTGGATTCAGGAATAACTGCAAAGTTGGTGAGTTAAAAATGAAAACATACACATTTTTAATGTTTTTATTGAAATGAAATATTTGGGAAAATGTAACATGAATCTAGACAGAGATGAGAGGCTGCAGTTGCATATAAGGTCAATTAATGTGTGCATGTAAGCTTGTGACATATATTGCAAAAACGTGACATGTAGTATACATGAAAGCAATAGCATCTCATCACAATGACGGAATGTGAATGGCATTGCACGTATGGAAAAGAATCAAAGAGCACTCATTTATATTATGAAGTGTAGGGTACAACTATTAATGTTGCAGGAGAGAGATCATAAGAGCACCTGGATTTGGCAAAAAAGGACTTCAGAATGGTTATCCAGCATGCGTGAGAGACAATGGGAATAGGGGGGGTGGTAATAATACTGAAATCAAAAGGGGCGCCATTAGTTATAGAGGACAAAGAGAAGAAAGATTACAAGGATAGATTTGTGGTAATAAGGGCTTACTGGCAAGTAAGGAGTATTACATTGCATGCATTTATATTTCACATATAAATACTTTTAATGAGCCCAAGAGAATATTGGGAAAGGTAATCAGCTTCCATCAAGGAATGTTATTTATGGATGCTAACTGGAACCTGATATGCAATAATGAAGATGTGTCAGGTGGACCTAGAAGGGAAAACATAACAAATAAAGGCAGATTTCTGAAGAAATGCATGAGAATATTTGGAAAGGAAAATTTACATATAAAATTTACATACCCCGGGATTCATGAAGCTTGCGCCAGGTGCAGGCGTAGCGTAGGCGGTATAACGCCAAATATGGCCATCGAGCGATTCAGGTACGATCCAATTCCACATGCACTACCGGCATACGCCAGAACTGCGCAGCCCTCAGCTTAGGTATGCTAATCACCCCATGCGCAGTGCCGCACCATGCAAATGAAATATATAGCAATTCATGAAGTGGTGCAGGCATAGCGTAAGCCCACGGAAATGTAAACCAAAAAACACGGTTCACATTTTCCCAAACAGAACATCGGAGCTATGCAAGCGGCCCAGACTCATGTATTACAAAGTTAACATATGCCAATGGCTAAATACACAGCCAATGGCATAAGAAAAGATGCACAACACCTAAAAACAACATTTACTGTCATGTTCACAGTAACGCAAAGTACAACCGCAGGGCATGTGTGCGCAAACTGGAACACAAAGAAAATATATACAAATGTCATAAAATCGCAATGTAATACAAATCAGGATTTCACCATAATACGCAATGGTATGCATGGTACACCACAACCAAGCTGCAAGGGTTGTTAAGGGTCTGTGACAGTGTTCAGCGTGGTAACTATGAATTAGTAGTCAATGCCATGCAAATGAGGCAGGTAATACTCAACCACAAGCGTCGCACTGGATTAAGGATGTACCATACGGCACAGCGCTATAACACCGAGGACTGGCTTGGTTGAACTTGGCCATTTATTTTAAGGATTTGACTCCACCAGACAGCACCATCAGCAGGCGTAGTACATTTAACCCACCCACACACCCCAGTCTTAAAACATTTGAAGACCTAGTAGAGAAAACACTTAGGTTGAGTCTTTCTAAAAATACTAACACCTCTCATAATCATTGTAATTCTCAACTACACTTAGTGGTTGACTCACTTAAGAAAGAAAACATCAGGGTTATGAAACCCGACAAGGGAGGTGGTGTGGTTCTTATGTACAATTTGGATTACGAAAATTCTATTCACAACCTTTTACAGGACATCAACACCTACGAGCAAATTTCCAAAAATGAGCTTAACATCGCTTATGCTAACATTAATTACACTTTGCAAGACCATCTGCTTCAAGGGGCAATTAATGAAAAGTTATTCAATTACCTTTTTGTCCCTATGCCAAAAATTCCAGTCCTCTTCGGAATTCCTAAGGTTCACAAAGGTCTTGAGCCTCTGAAATTTAGACCCATTGTGGCTGGGGCGGTTGGAATCACAGAACCTCTTAGTAAATTTGTTGACCATAATCTAAAACAATTTGTCTCCACACTTGCTTACATTTGTAAGGACTCATGGGAGTTCCTGGCCAGTATCCCTCTAAATGTCTGTACCCCTGACCTTTTAATGGTCACGATAGATGTCATTGAATTATTCCCCAGTATTCCGCATACCACGGGTATTGAATGGTTTAATGAGATCTTAGTCAGTGAATCTGGGTTGAGTAACAACCTAGTTAATTTAATAGTTGAATGCATGGACATCATTTTACACAACAACTTTATCTTTTTTAACAGAGAATTTTTCAGGCAAAGAAAAGGAGTGGCCATGGGCGCCCCATGCGCATCAGCATACGCGAACATCGTTTTATACAAATGGGAGAAGTTGTTTATCCATTCTTCCAAATGGAAGGACTTTATTATCTTTTATAAGTGTTATTTGGATGACATTTGTTTATTTTGGCAGGGCAACAAAGAAAGTTTTTTTGAGTTTTTTGAATATATTAACTCGACTACTGACTTTCTTTCCTTTACCTATGACATCAGTGAGGTTTCTTTGCAATATTTGTATGTGCTCTTGACTAAGGACACAGAAAAAAACTGATTTCCAAACACAAATTTACAGGAAAAATACTTTCTCAAATGCATATTTGCATTTTGACAGTTTTCATCCTTATTACATCAAGAAAGGCATAGTCAAAGGCCAACTCATAAGAGCATCCAGGATGTGCAGTTCCTCCAGTTTGTTTCTAAAGGAGGCAGAATTTTTGAGAACTTTACTTCTCGAAAGAGGCTATCCCATCCAACTGATTCAGAACACAATTGTGGAAATTGAGGCGAAAAGGGATTCTGTATATCCCCCTTTGTTAGGTAAAGGTTTGCCCTTGCCCACATTGCCAACAGTTAGTTCCTCGAACACACAGAGGAGTTTTGTGTATACATACACTAATGATTCACAATTGATTGAGAACACTTTTTGGCCCATATTGACATCACAGGAAGACCTTGGTACATCATTACCTGACAAAATACACTTCATAAGGAAGCGAGACATTAATCTTAAAGGTATGTTTGAGCAATCATCTTACACCCGGAGTTATTTTACCACCACCGTTTCATCTAAAAGGGCAGGGTCGTTTAAATGTGGGATGTGTAACCAATGTCCTTACATTTTAAACGACGATTCTGTTCATTTACCATCTAGACATACAACTTTAGGGGCTCAAGCCTATTATTCCTGCACTTCCTCTGGAGTGGTTTACCTTGGGATTTGTCTCACTTGTCATGGTTTTTACGTGGGCAAAACTAAAAGAATGCTAAAAAAGAGAATCTACGAGCATGTTTACGACATTGCTAAGAACAAAGAAACTAATGCTTTTTTTAAACACTCATTAATTTGTAGTCACATGAATATAAAGTTTTTTGTACTAGAACGAGTAACTCAAGACCCCAGAGGTGGTGACTGGGAGACTCGTCTTGCTAATAGAGAGTTGACATGGCAGCTTAAGTTAGATGCCACTAAGTTCCCGGGCATGAATGACAGCATTAGTCTTGCTTGTGTCCTTAGGGCAAACAGGGACAAACTATGACATTTTGTTGGGGTCTATTATATTAAATTGATGTGTGTCTCAAATAATTTTTTATATAATATTAATTTTTAGGGTACACAAAAGTTTACACATTTATGCCACCTCCTACCAGTTTTTATTTCAGGGTGTTATGTTAATGTGGTTAAACTTGGTTTTTTGGTTTGACCAAGTAGTACACACTTGGTGTACTTTTATTTTTGGTCACAATTGTAACATAACACAACACAAGTTTATTAGTATTTGGGTTTTGTTATGACCATTATGTTAACCCACTGTCATTGCACTGACCATTATTTGGTACACACTGATGCATAGTTTTTTCGTAATGTCTAAGTCTTATCTCCTCATTTTTTGGCTCATATATTTCTCTTGGGTTTTGACAATAGAATAACAGGTTTTGGCTTTAAAACTTGTAACTACTCTCATTGTGTTCAAGCTAGCATTGGTTGAAAGCTGTTAAACCATTAGTTTTGTACAATTACTAATGTTAAGGTTTATTATCTATTATTATTTTTAGTACGTTGTCCAAAGAAATTTCCTGCTTTTAAATCCAAGTTTTAGACAGCTATAATTGGCATTTTTAAGTTGTGTAAAACATCTTAAAAGAGTTTGATTAAATGTTTTAATTAATTGATTTTTATTATTGTAATTGTTTTTTTAATTGTTTAATTGGCTCAGCAGTTTAGTATAAAAGTACTGCATTGCCATAATAGCATTGTAACTTGATAAAGCCTGGGATCGCCAGGCGAAAGCGCTTGTTTTATTTTGTATTAAAGAAGATTCTGTTTTCTACGCTGTTTCTGGAGTTGGATATTTACTAGTTTATCCACTTTTGCAAGGAGGTTTCTCAGTGAGATTTTTTAACTACTGGCACATTGCTCTACAACTACAATTTGTCCTAGAAGCCTTGGTACGCTGAATTCTCGCCAGTACTGTTTCTAAGTTTGTTTTTTGCCTTATTTTCTTTGTACTGGCTCAGAGGTATACATGACATCAGCAGTGGGGTGTGCCACTGTAGGTGTAAGCACATTGGAGCAATGCAAATCTGGCGTGGCCATTGCTAAGCAAAGCTGCATGACAGGGGTGGGGAGGTAGGTATAGAATCATTTAGCTGAGAGCACATATGGTGCCCGAAAGCGCATGTGTATGGGGATGAAAACGTGCCCGAAACCCGATAAGCGGATGCATGTGCCGCGAACCATAGCACAAACAGGAAGGTCAGGGGAAGAAAATAAGGAAATGCCGCAGTAGGGTAATTGGAGTACAACCGAGCAATTAACACCTATTAACTCACAGCGGGCAATCGACAGCAGCTAACAAGTCTGCTCGCAGAAACCTGC
Source organism: Protopterus annectens (assembly GCF_019279795.1). Taxonomy (NCBI): domain Eukaryota; kingdom Metazoa; phylum Chordata; order Ceratodontiformes; family Protopteridae; genus Protopterus; species Protopterus annectens. The sequence goes on along the minus strand of NC_056741.1, from coordinate 668,033,859 downwards.
AAAACAGGATAGTAGAGGCATCGGATTGCAAAGAAAGGAGAACTGTCATAGCAGAGTAAAGCAAACCTACAGTAGACCGGCAATAGAACACATTATGCAAAATAAGCCAGGTCTAGGAAAGTACAAATGAAAGCAGGCTGCTGGATGCATGCCAGAAAATGGTAGGTGAAATGTGAAGAAATGTAAAGGGAAGGGCAAGCGGTAATCCACTGCAGCCAAATGTAATTCAACACCAAAGGCACCACAATAGTAGTTCCTGTAGTAAAACACATAAGATACCCTGTAGCTACGATCGTACATACATACCCTATGACATCATCAGTGTTCACAGCACAATAGTATAAAGTGTGAAAGCACCCTACACACATCTGTGTATTCCCAAACACTGCACCATAGGTGTAAACACACAGGGAACATTTCAAATGTACATGTTGGGAGCTGCCATAGCTGTGATCCATCACCATGTGTTAGAGACTGACGGTGTTGTAGAGGATGATGCTGACAACCTCCGCAGGCCCCGAAGGAGGAGAAGAGTGTTCAGACCAAGGGTAACCTACCAGGGGCTACATGATCTGGAGATAGTAGAGTGTTACAGGGTGGACAGGGACATCTTACAGCAAATAGTTGAGCTGTGCCAGCCACGCCTGAGAACCAGAAACAACAGAGGGGAACCCATCCCAGTGGACATTAAGGTATGTGTAAGCTTGTGAATACTAGCCACAGGTACCTTTCAAAGGCCAACTGGAGATATAATGGGGATCTTACAGGCATCAGCATCCAGGGTACTACACCAGTTCCTGGATGCCATGTTACCACATGCCAATGAGCATATATACTTCCCCCGAACTCAGGAGGAGTTGGCCAGCAATATGCGTCACTTCCACCATGTGGCACACTACCTAGAGGTACTGGGTGTGATAGACTGCACTCACATACATATCAAGTCACCACCCGGTGAGCATGGTAGGCACTACATAAACTGCAAGGGATACCACTCCATCAACTGCCAGGTCATGTGCAATGCCCAGGGCATTATCATGGATGTGTGTGCTGGCAGCCCTGAAAGCTACCATGACTCCCATATCTGGTATGCCTCACAGCTGTATCAGGTATTTGTCAGGGGGGACATCCCACATGGCCACCTTGTGGGGGATGCTGGCTATGCACTGGAGCCGTGGATGATGACTCCCATCAGAAATGCACACACACCCATGCAAGAACACCATAATGAGGCACACGCACAAACCAGAATCATCACAGAGTGTGTGTTCAGGATGCTGAAATCACGGTTACGTTGCTTGGACACATCTGGTGGAGCCTTGCAGTACTCTCCAGGCACGTGTGCCCACATCTTCATAGTATGTGCCATGCTACATAATATGATCCTGTGGAAACAGCTGCAGCAGGGACAAAATGGTGAAGGCCCTCATAGCCCACCGCAATTGCCAAGGCCATCACAGGCACAAAGGGATTCAGACCACGAACACCCTGTGCCAGCCCCAGTAGGCAGATGGAGGCATACTCAATATGCCTATACCTTGGCAAAGAGAGAAAGTATAGCACATACTCTGACAGTGTAGGCCCCTACGGACTGACACACCTCTCCACCTGCACACACAGTAAAATGAATGGCACACACACACGACCACCTGTAAATTGCAATGTATAGGTGGCCTACTGTGTGAATCCTACATATGCAGCCCTCAAACATTATACACACAGCAGCTATTGGAACAAGGAATGTCAATACCTGAACAGTACATGCGTCTATCAGCATATGTTGTTGCTGTGTGTATAGGTTCCAAGGTACATCGGTAGGTACGCGCCCGATTGTCAGAGGCCATACACCAAACGAGGCAAACAGTGTCTTCTGTCGCCACAACATCGAGTAACCAACTGTCGCTCAGTGGAGCAGAGGCAATCACGGCATCACATGTGTGTAAGCACTGTTCTGCACACACTCTGCACGGATTCCCTGCTGTGTTAATGAGGGGCTCCACATAATGTAATCATGGATGTTGTGTCAAGGCATGGGGTGTACCCATGACAGGTATTCATCACCCCAGCATGCTCCATCTACGGTCGTTTGAAGGTGTAGCACATTATCATGTGTGGCTCACTGTGATATATATACCCAATGCTGGAGCACATCCAGTAAACATCACATGGATATACCATTAATTGGACTCATCCATATGTAAACTAACTGAGTTACCCATGTGAGTGCAGTATGGAGTAACCACCGTAGTATACTCCACATACAAAATGCCATAATACGTGTACAAATCCCAGATGGCCAAGTGGTAAATGCAGTGACCGTCGTGCATGTTCCTGGTCCCACGTCCTGCAAGGGATGTAACGTAATCCCGAAGGCATGAATAATGCATGCCAGATGCAGGTCATCAGATCATGTTTAGCACACATTAGCGGGAATATACGTTGCCCATTGCTGGTAGGCGTCATTTAAATATGACTATATGGATATGCGCGAAACAGGGCTAAGCTTCTCTGAATATCGCACAGATCACGGTCAGTGATGTCCAGAACAGGTGAAACCAGCATTATTCACTCCTGTACTAATAGCGCCTGCTCTGAAGGGTAAAATGACCACTGCCAGGAGTAGAACACGCAATCATATATACAATCACGTAACACTATGGTAGCCAAGATGTACCTATGGCAGGTGTGTAATGTGACAGGTTCAGACACAAATGTACGGAGTCCAGGAAATAGTATACACAAACAAATACAGATAGAAAGGGTGATAGAGAGATATATGTTGATATGTACAGATTCACCGATATCTGCAAGTATATAGATAGGTCAATGACATTCATAAAATCTTGGAGGTACAAATAAATAGGATACCGCCAACTATGGAATGTGTCAAATACCGACACGCATAACCACGAGGCTGAAAGACTGAAAGAACATAGTACCAGAACACTATAACCGTGAGTAATATTATCACGATATGAAGGGACATTTATTTACCGCTGCTGGTGTTGAGGTCCACATAGGTACTGTGTTCAACTGTGTTTGTGATTGCCGTAGTCTGTGTATGTATGTGTTGAGGGTGCCGTGTGCATTTCCGTGTGACTGTAATGCGTATGTATGTGTGTGTGTGTGTGTGTGTGTGTGTGTGTGTGTGTGTGTGTATGTGTGTCTGCATCGTATGTCTGTTAGTGCCAACTCAGAGGTAGATCATTACGGAAGGTGTGGTTATAGCTAGCCGTAGTCATACGGTTACCACCTGTCCCACAGCCCCTCCCTGGGCAGTTGTGTCCTGACATAAAACATTACGAAGGGCAACTTGCCGAGATTGTAGGACATTATTATGTCCCATATATTATGTAATAGTTGCATTAAATAGTTATGCCTGTATGTAAGAAACGTAAATGTTACATGCAATATGATAAGTAGCCAAAGTCCTACAACAATAAGTATGTATTGGGGATAAAAGTGTGTGCTATCCTGTGTACTGACCGTGGGTATGTGTCAGCCTGTAAACACCGATGTGTGTCCCACAAGTGTCCCACAATGGCCATTTGAAAAGGTGGCAACCCATGCCAAAGACGTTCAGTTACCAACACAACTGCAATGACTGCAAATATCTGGGACAGAAATACATGGGACAGCTGTCCTTTAGCAACATTCCTTTACATATATTCCAGAGGTATGGAAGTATCAATCTCACCTGCATACTACATAGAAACCAATTAACAACAGCCCGATGTATAATCCCATAACAGAAGTCTACTAACTGATAACTCTTTAATTAGGGAAGGTGCCCACACACATATATGGAATATGTAGAAATGCAAGCCCCACAAATCTGTATATGCTACGTACACCCACCTACATCCCCCACACACAAAACTATAGCAATACAGACTGTAATTACAGCACAAACATCCAGTCAGTCAATTACATCTGCAGAAGCGTTAACATACCTTGTGAGAGACACATTTAAAGGCGCCATGTGAAATCGTAGCCATTGTATAATGGAACAAACGGCGATGTTACAGGTTTTGTTTGCAATAGTCCCTTATCAGACGGTTAGAATTTCAGGTACACTCACATGTAGAAACACATACTCTAGCCATCACATACAATCCACGGGGGACATGAATCCAAACTATACGTGTCTCTACACATAGCAGTTGCAATTACATGCAACAAAACACAATACAGGCTGTCTCCCTGAAGGTAGAGCAAATGGGTGATGCTCAAGTGGAGAATTCAATTATACCCCACTGTTGCCACGTAATTGGTGAATGGAGTATCTGCACGGCTGATGTGCAAGTAATAAGTCACTCAGGAACACCAATTGGCGGCAGGAAACCACATGTTACAGGTATCGATGTATATAAGGATGACTTGCCAGACATTCAAACCATATGCTCATACCATAGAAATGTTTAAACATTGTAAGAGAGATAGTTACGAAAGTCCGGAACGATAACAAGGTATGTAGAACACTCGGTATGTAAGTGTATGTATAGCCTCTTTTGTATTAATTATGTTAGTGTATGTATAGCCTGTTTTGTATTACCTAAAAGTGTCCAGAATGCATAAAGTGGGAAAAGGTATTATGTAGTGATGTCTTGCTGAGCATAGTAATGCTTGTAGAAATTGTGTGTCCTGCAGTGGGCCACAAGGTAAACATCACAGACACCACAAGGGATGCTACATGAGGGCTTTAAACAGAACAATTCCATACCACCCGCTGCCAGTGGTAGGGTATGTCCAACAAGTACGTGCCATAGCAGGGGATAGTATATGGTGATATACTGTCACAGTGGGCATGTGTATGGGCATATAAACACAATGACATGTCTAAGGTTGTCCCGCTGGGCAAGTATGCTTTGCATTATGGGATACTATGTAAAGTATGTGTAATGTACAGTATTGTAGGTAGATATGTCAGACATTCTACACAGCATAACAGGCATATCATGCATACTAAAGGTATCGTCTATTGGCATGCACAATATACAATAACAGGATACATATGGCTTGTAGCCATGGGACACTGCAATAGCATGATAGCTAATCTAAATGGAAGAGCTACTCAATTAACCATGCCCAAAGGACATGTAATAGCTTCACAGGTTCATAGTGGGGTACTATGCAGTCTGGCAAGTCTATGTGTAAGCACAACTACAGTGTTCACACCAGCGGCACCTCTCTAGGGTGGTGTCCTTTCTGTGAACAGCAGAGCCATGTGTTTCCTGCACCTCTGCACAGTACAGCCACTGCAGTGATCCAGGGCGTACATGTGTCTCCCACCCACCAAGTGAGGTATCACATGAACAGTGCTACTGAGTGTCCCTGCATGATGTACATAGGAATCATGTTCCAAAGCATAGCGAGTGTCTGGCTTGGGAATGTAACCCTCAAGCACATCCCGCTCATCATTGCATGTGTGCACATATCCATGAGCATGTTGCTCACAGTGGCTTTTGCTTATGTCGCTTATGTGGAGTATATCCATGAATATTGTTGTGGACATGGGCCCTGTCTGTTCAGCAGAGGTCACCCCTGAGTATGTAGTATGCAAATGTGTACAGACGTGGTGCCCGTAGTTCTGCCGCATATGTCAACCGTCGGAGCTCAATAAACGTAATGGCATGTTAATGTTGTGGTATGTAAAGCCGTAGCTGTTGTGTAAGGTACACCCTAAACGTGGTGTTGTTCCCTTGAATGTGTGAATACGTCTGGAGTTCAGAGGTACAATGGGTGCCTAAGTTCCAGCTACAAACCCAGTACAGATAAGTGTGGCCACGTGAAAAGATATCCATGCCACAGTGCAATATGGTTATCAAATGAGTGGGTGCAACATACGTGTGTACTATGGTCATGTACAATGTGACATGTATGTAGGGGACTACCACCTATGTGATAGTCAGTGGGTGAATGGTGTAATGCAAAGGGGATGTTCATGCACCTTGTGTCATGCAGCTTGAGGCCATGATATTGATATCGGGTATCTGTCACAGTGACACCCTTATGGAGGGAGTCAGTATCAGCTGGTGGATCAATCATGGCACTTTGTATGCAGTTGTCTATAAAGCTAGTCAGGGAAAGTCCCTCTGTGCTAACCTGTACCTCAGGGAAGCATATACCGAACATGAGGGGCCCTATGACTGAGGACTGTGGTACGCCAAGTGTAACTGAAATACAATAGATACTATGGTATGCTACCCTCATTGTGTGTGTCCTGTCCATGAGCCCCTTTGCATAACATCCTGAGACATAGGGGTCGATGTGCAGGTGGATGTGTATGTTGTCAATACCAGAATGGAGAATGGTGCTGAAAGGCAATGTGAGGACAATGTAGGCTGTGTGGACCCCCTTACCATCAGCATCTACCCTGGTAACTGTATGAGAGGAGTCCACCCAGTGTAGGAGCCATGCTCTGGCCCTAACAAGTCCAACCTGGGTGGCATAAAAGGACCGGAGCCCACCAATGGTTCTGTGAATGATTTCCATGATGATGTGCCCCATAGCCTTGCAGAACAGTCCAGTCAGGTGTATAGGGCAATAGTCCACCTCGTGTATTGTGGCACCACCTGTGTGGAGTGTGCTGTGTGCCATTCAGGGGTCACAATGTCTGATACAAGGCTATTACTGAATATGGTGGCCAAGTGGGAAGACATGTCATTCAGAGGTTTGTGTAAATCACAGCCTGGGATGTTGGACGGTCACATGGGGCCAGTGTTCCAGGCCATATAGAGTGCCGGTTAGTACTGTGTAGGTGTGGCCGCAGGGACACCGCAATGTTCCTGCATGGATTGTGGTCCTGTAGGGAGTGAGAGGGTGTAATGTTAGGATTGAACCCATCCACCAGCATGTTGCCAACATCACCTGGTTCTGTAATGTTCCTGAGTAACTGTTGTATGTCAGAGCAGATGTGGGTATTGCCTTTGACTACTGACATACCTCCATAATGACTTGTGGTACACCCTGGAATGTGTCACAGTAATGTTGACGTAGCTAGTTTCGGAGTATGTGATGAGGGATTCTGTAGCTCTACTGAGGCTGACCAGTGAGCTACCCCACCCATGGGATTGTACTCCACTTTGCAACAGTCTCCACCTGTTGTTGTAAATTATGTCCATGGAACTGGACCCCCAGAGTGGCGTCCATTATCAGGTGGGTACCATCATGGCTCTGCGTGGAATAGCATGATCCATGCAGTCATGTAAGTGCTAATGAAGTGCACTGGGGTATGTTTCAGCGTTTGTATGTGCATTGTCCATCTGCACGGGTGTCATGACATTAACTACTGCTGTCATAAGACATCTGTAGTAGGCATTGTAGTACTCTTGTACTGTGTATGCCATGAAGGGTGTGGTGCCGGGATGTGGATAACAAGGGTGATTAGCATATGTTCGGAATCCACCAATGAGGGGATAACCCCAGGTGTGGAACACCAGTCACATGTTGGTAGTGTCTATGTCAAGGATATTGTTGGTCTTGGAGGCGGTGTGTATGGGTTGATCCAGCTGAGTGGAGGTTATGAATCCCGGACAGCGTTGGCCTAATGTGTCAGTACATGAGTGGCTATCCCAGTTAAGTGTGGGGTGGTGTCAGTCTCACATCAGTAATACCTGTCTGAGCCCTACTGTCCAGTACACCAAGAAATGAGGTCTGATAACCGTGGGATATGTTGTTGAGTCTGTAGCTTGTTACAATGTGTATAGCAGTTCTGGCCACAGTTAGTTGCATGTGGAGCACCTCTGATGCATTGTGCTAAGTAACTAGCCAGGATGTGTGCACAACATAGTGGAATACGGGAACACCTCAGCCGTGGGTGTGCCGGTCCAGGTTACATGACTGAAAGGTATGGTCTGTGTATAACCTGTCATTGCAGGTGTGCTCTGCAGAACCTAGAGGCAGGTCCCAGTCAGTGCCTTTCCTGCGTGTGCCAGAGATGAAGATGTCAAGCATTGCATCACATGACCCCATGTTTTACTTGCCTGTTCCCGTTCTGGTGGTGAATGTTTTGGAAACTGTGCAAGATAGGCAGTATAGAAGCAGCAAGAGCCTTACATGTTATCTGTACTCCCAGAGCTGACAGGTGCAGGTCATCTGTGCCAAAGCATCGTGTTTTGTTGACCATGTCAGTCAAAGCGGACAGATACCAGATGCCTGTGGAATGACAGCAGAAGCATAGGCAACTGTTGAAGTGACGCAGTCAGTCATTGTACAGTGGTATCAGGTCCAGATGAATGCATAATGCTCCCCAGGGCTTGGCCCATACCTTCAGGGCTACAATACTGGTGAGCTATTGCATGTCCCTGCACACGTAGTCTGTGAAGTTGCATCTCAGGGCAGTCACAGTAACATGGAGAATGACAGTCAAATTGTACCTGGTGAGTTGCGGCATGGGTGCATAGTTTATGTTGCAGAACCAGTTACCCGACAGCAAGATGTAAGCGACTATCGCCTTGAGTAGCCTGCTGAGTGGAACATCAGTGTGACCGCCTACAGAGTCACCTATGATAGGGGTGTTGTGTATGTTATAACACCCTATTTGCTGTATGTGATGGGCACACATGAGTCTGTGGGCTATAAGTTATTGCTGTTGTGTTTGGTGATGGGGGCTGCCTTTGGTGCCTACACAGAGTATGGAGAGGTACTGCACAAGTTGTACTCGTATGTGTGGCCAGTGGTGGTGGAGATCCTGTGAGACTATGTGATGAGTGTGGTGTGTTGCGCATGTTACACATCCCCACATGATTGTCAGGTGCAGTCAGGGTTGGTGACAGCATTACCCCCAGCAGGGCTGCTTATGTGCATCTCCCACAGGCTCTAGTGTCATATGTTGGGAGGTGAGCATTGACTGTGTACATGAGATAATTGCTCTATTGCCACATGTACAACAGAATTATCATATAGACAGGCAATGGCAATAGTACGTGATAGTTGGACATGCCGGTATATACAACCATGTCTCACAAGATATGTGAGTTACATGTGTACAACAGCTGTTGTACTGTAAGCAAGCTGGAAATGTAAGGACAGACAGTGTACTTTTGAGAAATGGTGTGGAATGGGTGCTATATTAATCAGTAGCCCATGAAGTGCTCACAAGTTCTGAATAAGTGCTGAGCATGAAAATACAATACAGATAGGGTGTTGGATAATATCAACCCACAAGTGGTGATGACAGTCATAATTGGTGGCACCGCACCATTACCCTGCTGAGTATGGTCTGCAAGCCCATGAACCATTATCACTGTAGATGTTAGCAGTACAGATGTACATGACAGTACGGATGTTTGACTACATATACCTTCGTATGTCACAGGAGTGTTCTACCAGTGGCCTGTTGACAGAATAAACACTACAAAAAGTGCCAGAGTGACATGTGCATATCACACCAGTGCCAGCTACAGTAAAACAGGGTTAATGTGTTGTACTCCTCCCTCATTGTAGCCCATATCACACAGACAATTGTGAGGCATCTGTGTATGTAAGGATGTGAATGGCCATGACCTATGAGCAATAGCTGTCTCAGTGTTGTGAACAACATACAGAATGGGCTTTGGGGGTGAGGTGTGTGACATATGTGCACATTCTGACAGATGATATCAGCATTGTCACCACTAGGTGAATATCCCTGTACCCATTAACTACCACCTAGGCTGTGGTCAACATTATGGACACTGTGTAAGGGATGGTGCTGTGCAGTTCACCTCCCTGAGTTGGTGATGTCTCCAGGCTCCTTAGGTAGTCATACGAGGTACCCATGTCATGACAGGGTGCCATCCATGAGCATGGAGATCATTGGACAGGCATACACAGCACTCGGGTGACCAATATTGGATCACATATCACCTTTAAGGGGTATTGGCCATGTGTGGATGGGCGATACCAGCCTTCACAATCCTCATCTCCACTATGCAGCATGCTGCCTACCTTGCATAAAGACATGTGCTACACTATGATGTTGGACATGATACATGTCCATATCCTGATCTGAAAGACATATGTCATGGACAGCCACCGCCCTACTACTACGATCGCCACATGCTGGACAGATCCCAGTGCCATATATGTGGCATACTCCCGCCATACCATTCAACCCTGTCCATCAAAGCTGCACATGTCATCTCTGTCATACATGGTGTGATGGCCTCATGGTAGATGTAGTATCATCTGCCTGGATCAGTAATGTGGCACTGATGCACCTCGCGGTGGCAAAATGGCTGTCGGATACAGCTAGGAAACCTTGCCCGTACATGCTATAGTTGATAACCATCCCTGCAAATGACGTCCAACTAGCCATTGTCCCATGTCTATCACATGTGCAACACAGGCGATCCGTGGCAGGATGTTGAAAAGCTGTACAGTGCCATGTAGATGTATATGGCAAAACACATGCATGTAAATGTTTCCATGCGTATGCATGCATTGTCACTGCTCAAGTCCATTAAGGCAGTGTATGTGTTGATATGTGACATATACACAGCATCAAGGTCAACAGCATTACCGTGGACACATCCAGGCATGTGCTGATAGGTAAGAACACCAGTGCAGACAAACAGACATGCCCACATCAAGACAGCATTCACATGGAGTATGAACAATGTAATGAGGTGACACACATATATGGTGATGATATCCTATGTATAACGGGTGTCACATGTGTGTGACACAAACATGTCAGTTATGTCAGTGTCATGATGATTTGCAAAGATAACTGTGCAGATGTACTAGATTTACTAGAAATGTATGCGCAGCAGTATCTCTGTACATCTCTGATACTGTGCCCTGTCACCATCATTATGTCTTACAGATAATGCCTCGTGCACGCCTGCCAGTGTACAGCCGCCAGGAGGATGATGTTCTCATCCTGTACCTCCATGAGAATTATGAGGTGTTGTTCAGCCATGTGCCACAGCATGCCCAGCAGCATGATGACCTGTGGCAGGATCTTCACAGGAGGGTGAATGATGTGGGTGGCCATAACCGCACCTACCAGCAGGTGCGCAGACACTGCATGGACTTGATACGACATGCAAAACAGTGTGCCACTGCAATCACCAGGGAGCAAGGTGGAACAGGTGGTGGGCCACCAACCCAGCCCCCACTCACACACACCGAGGAGCTACTGGCCAGTCTGGGGACACCCTCAGAACAGCATCCACAAACACTAGCTGCCATCATGGAGGTGGGTGTCTCCCAACCAATGAGCCTGGAGTTGCCTGGTAAGTCAGTACTGCACATATGACTATTATATCCCATTTAGTTGCATGTGTCACTGTACATTATGTAATGCAACATCATATGCAAGGTATGTTGACACACATGCTGCATACTACAGTATGCTACCCTGTGTATGCACACATGTGCATACTATATGTTATTGTACAGGTGAATGTGTTAACATGCACAGTGCACCCTGTGGCTGTCATACAGTCATGGATAATGTTCAAACTGCTGTGTCACCCCTATACAGGTACCTCTGGCATGCCGCACAGATATCAGTCCATTGCAGGTGAGACTATCATCAGTATCAGGCATGTCAAAGCATAGATCTATTCACCATGTGGCCAGTTAACACTTGTACACTTGATGTTCGGTCCAGTCATGATATACAGGTCACATCACCCATCATTCACTATTATACATTATACTATTATACATAATGCTATTATACATGTGATAAGTTTTGCTCTTTCCTGCCAAAATAGTACCAATAACTCTCTGTACCTAGATTGTTAATGTAAATTGTTGAATGTATATTTGCTTGTTTTGGAGCTTTTCTCCCCAGGACTCCATTGAAAACAGGTTCATTATGGCCCAATGGACTATCCTGGTAAACCAACTGCAATAAATAAATAAATAAATAAATAAATAAATAAATAATTCACACTGGCCACCCAATAATATATGCAAACGAAATGATACACCGACATGAAACCACAGTATTTGTCATTGCTACATGTGTGGACAGCTGTGCTTACAACAGTGGAGGTGTTGTACAATGTAAGCATATGTACTATACTTTGGAAAAACACATGTGGTATGCAAACAGTACCACACAGTGAGCTGTGATATGGGCAGCCCACAGGAGTCACCATTGTGTTGTACGCCCCTGCAATGGGTGCACACATTGTGATGTGCCATCTGACATGTCCCAGACACGTAGTGTTCTGGCTGCAATATTGTCACACTATCCCATAACCCATACCCCACATACCAAACATACAAGCCGTTGTCTGCATAGACCTATGGATGGTGACATATCTGACATCTATGGGTGTATGTCATATGGGACAACACAGACATGTGAGATAGACAGCCATCACACACACACTTGGCCAACACATGTGCACACATGGCCATGGGGGATGGCCAGAGACACGTAGCCACACAGTAGATGTGATGTGTATACACCCTATTGCACATTGTCCACACATGGACCAATTATATCCTTAGTTGACTGATTATACAGTTGATGTGGTATACTGGACATCCTAAAAGCCTGTGCACAGCTAGTGGAAGTGTCACTGAAGTCTACCATATAAGATGTGTTGAACATCACAACTGTGTCATAGCATGACAGTAGTCACCTGTACAGCTTCCACAGACATTGACACCCCATCAGGCCACAGATACTCTACATTTCCCTTGCTGCTGTAGGACATCACCATTAGCTGTGCACCTCATGTGTGTGGTACATCAGTGTCATGTGGGACATGGTGAATTGACAAGTCTGCTATGTGTGGACATGGTTGCCAGGCAGCTAAGACTCTGTAGTAGTTGTGCAGGGGTGACATCTGTAGATCCTCCAGTAACCTGTCACATGACACAGCATGGTTTGGTGTGTATACACCTCAGCATCATGGGTCACAATCCACAGTTATGTCATGGGTATGCATGCAGTTATGGCTATGCTATGTGTACATATTATGCACTGTATAGCAATATAGATGCCTCATGATGCCATGCAATGGCACAGTGTCTGTACTTCAGACTGTATAGCAATGTAGACAGCAATGTAGATGGCTCACACTACCCTTCCATGCTCATGCACATTTGCTAAACATGCATTCTATCTGTAGGGCATACAGACAACACCACAATGTGATGCCCATTACGATGCTGTACATGTGTCAGGACACCATTGTGTCAGACATGTATGCATGTTAATGCACACGTCAGCAGATTACATGTCAAGGTCACGTCAGCCATGTGTTCTGTTATCCTGTTCTGGTCCACATGGTGTATCATGGGGATGCATGCATACTACCATGATTGTGTGAACTGCATGGCTACTGATATGACACCTGCTTTCTGTAGTGTGCACCACAGGGAGGTATGCTAACTAACAGTATTAATTTCTGAGCTGCATGCCGTCTGCTGTATCACATGCATTTTGCATGCCGTCTGTCAAATCACATGCATGGTGTGTCTGTGTGTGTCTGTGTGTGTCTGTGTGAGCCAGTGTGAGTCTATGTGTGTCTGTGTGTGTGTCTGTGTGTGTGTCTATTGTAATTTAGAGTCTTTCTTTGCATTCACAGGTGATGTAGGTGCGTTACCCTCCTGCGGTCCATCTGATGTTAGTGTCCCCACAGATACTAGCAGTGATGAACATATGCATGAGGTACAGGCAGGGTTGTCAGGGGCTGAATCTGTGCCAATGGTTGCCATCCTAGCTATGTCCCCCTCTTCCCCACACACAGTTCTGCTGCCAACACATACCACATCACCAGTGGCCATAGAGGAAGGACAGTCAGCATCTGTTAGCATGGAACAGGAACATGTGGTGGCTACAGAAGGTGTGTCTTCACATCATGGTGTTAGTGTAATGACTGCAGATGTGCCACACAGACATGTGGCCGGTGCTGCTCGTAGGAGGACCTCTGGCAGACATGCACCTGCAGGACAGAGTGCAGCAGCTGGTATCACCAGACGTATGTTCCAGACTGTAATGGTGGCACAGGCCCATGCTGAATGGCAGAACAGAGAAGGGCAGAGGCTGCAGAGGGCTGCTATCCATACCCTAAATGACAACATCCAGGCATTGGCAAATGCTCAACAGCAGATTGCTGATGTTCTGGACAGGCGATTGGGTGACATGGTCAGAATCCTTGACCGTGACATGGCAATCCATGAGCATGAGCTGTCTGTGCTGGAACATCTGGTAGGAGTGAGGCATAAGCCATGTGGACGTAGGCCAGCTACACCACCTAGTGCAGGTCAACGTGAGCGTGCCACCTCACATACCCACTCCCATAGTGCCGGTAGCAGTAGCAGTGCAGCTGGTGCTGCACTGTCCACACCAGGACACAGCAGGCCACGTGGACATGGCCCTGGATGTTCCCAGTGTGGACATGGTTCCAGTGGACAAGTGTCGTCGGACAGTAGCCAATCTGTACCTCCACCTGGTAGTGCCTGTGCAACCCCTGGCAGGCACAGGTCACGTGGCCATGGCCAGACACAGTGAGCTGTACAACCTGGTCTGTACAATCTGGAGCTGTCAATAATACCCCTGTGTAGGCCTCACAAAAGACAGAACTGTGTGTACACATACACGCACACAGCAAACACATCTGTAGGGCAACACAGCATCCACATGCATACTGAACAGACATGTCCAGTCATATCACCGGCCCTTACCCAGCACACATGATGTCATGCATTGGTGCAGTTTATGCCCTTGGCAAACATTATCACCCTGTGCATATGATGAAGCCTGTGCCGCATCCCTATCATCCACACCATTGGTGCAGGGGCATGCTCAAATGGTCTGATGCACAGGGTGAACAGAATAGTGGGAGAAGTGTATATTACATTAATTGGGTAAGAATAGTGAGAGAAGTGTATATTACATTAGTTGTGTAAGAATAGTGAGAGAAGTGTATATTACATTAGTTGTGTACTGTTGACATGCACCAGACATACCATGTAGTACAGGTTTAGCATGCATTGTTATATGTTCACAGTATGTGTCTCGGTAACAACAGTAACAGCATGTTGGTAATGATGCCCTGGTTTCCTCCTTATGGTCTACTTGCATGTGCCTACAGGTAGCAGTATTTGCAGTCTCCCATGTGTAACTGTGGAGTACTCACAGGCATGTATGGCAATATCAGCGTGCTATACGTAGCCTCAGCCTGACTGTTGGAAAGGCTAACATACCACAAATGTCCACACACATACTGATCCAGAAGCATGTGGGCAGTTTAATAGGCTACAGTGGTTAAAGACGTGACATCCATACCAGGTCACATCGCAGGTATGTTGACATGGTGCAGGGGTTGTACACAGCGGTCCGGCCGATGATAACGTTAGAGGCCACTTGATAGCATGAGGCCTCACTGTGTAGCAGTAATACCCTGTCACATTACAGGAATATGCCTGCACTCACGGGGTCAACAACACTATAACGCACACCCCATAGTGTTGAGGTGAGGACCCCTGCCTATGTGGTCATCACCCTCACAGTACTGTAATCCCACACAATGCGACACAGAGAAAGAACATGTACAGGTAGCCAGTACGGCTGAGACTGATGGCATCAACAGGGTAGTGGACTGCATCACCATGAGGGGTTAGGGATCCTGTGTGTTGTGTATGGTAGCATACACCCTCACTCCATGCACCAGACAGCCATACATACATACACACACACACTGTGGAGACCACAAATGTCATACACTTACCGATAGCTGATGTGTGTGATACACATACCACTCCTGCCTATGTCATGCTATCCACACTGCAGTATGTACAGATCTCTACAACAGTGTACAGGGGTGTGTAACAATTGGGATGTACTCCCCACTATATGTGGCATATATGGTCACACAAGCAAACACACATGGCAGTACTGTGAATGATACACCTGCTATATGATGATATGTCTGACAGACATACAGCAGTATTGGCCGCATGATGTGCACCAACACTACGTCCGGCAATTTTGCTGCTATATGCACATGGGAGGATGTAAGTGTTACAGGTGTCAAGTGATGTACAGTCAGTAACACCTGACTGCTGTGCAGGTTGTATGTCTTCACCGTCAAGTAATAGTAACATAGCATACTGTTTGCACATGTAATGGTAGGATGGCATGTGACACACCTGTCAGCCGTCCCTAGCAAACATCCATCTGCACAGGTGGATCACCACTTTATGTACACACATCCATCCATACCTGATGTACATCCTACCGTATTGTCAGTATGTCACCATATACAGGTGTCAATGATGGGGCTGCATTGCAACTGCATGTTGTAGTTAGGCACAGATGAGTTACATACATCAGCTACTGCACATGCATGGTAGCTGCATGCACACTACAAATTGTACATATGTGTTGGTCCTACATGCCTGTCATGTAGCCATGTTTGTATGCATTGCAATTGGTGGACATGTGTGATGGCATACATAACACATGGACTGTTGTATGATATGATGGGTGTCATGGGTAACCAGAGGAATGTGTCCTCGGTCAACAGTGCTTCCTCATGTACTGTTAGCATTCAACAGCCATGGACCCACCTTCCATTTGCATGCATGTGATTGCTGTAGCCACTTGTCTGCACGGAGGACAGCAAAAGCTATGCTATGTACATATGTGTTGTGTGTGTGGTTCATGCACATATCCACTGCGATTACATGTATGTCATATCCAAACATGTGTGTTCTTTGGTGAACAGTGACAGTCATCTGTCATAGCTGTGTAAGACCCAGGGCCCCTGGTATGTGTAGATCTGACCTGGTTATTACAATGGTATCATTGCAATGCATAACACATGATGGAACCCTGTAGGTATATGTGTAGTCTGCACAGTTGCTGTAGACCTATGTACAGTACACTGGTCATGAGTCAAATGGTGTTGTGGTAATGTATGGCTGTGTATTGCTGGTCCAACGACATGGTGATGTCTGAGGGCTACATTGTAGACTGCGGTGTGTACCTCTGTGATCTGCACCTGAGACATCTGTGATGGCTCCTGAGTGTGTACTGGTCAGTACATGTGAGTGGCCTTCATGAACGTGGGGACAGTAACACCATACTGTGCCCTTCCATGTTTAGAATGCATGTGCATGCAAGACAGCCCTTTGCAACTGCTAAGTGTGTGAGCATGCCCAGTACGCCATTGTGTAGATGGACACACAGTACATTCCAAACTCCGCCCTTCAGTGTTTAGAATCCGTGTGCATGCAAGACGGCACTTTGCAACTGCTAAGTGTGTGAGCATGCCCAGTACGCCGTTGTGTAGATGGACACACAGTACATTCCAAACTGCGCCCTTCCATGTGCATGCAAGACGGCACTTTGCAACTGCTGTGTGTGAGCATGCCCAGTACGCCGTTGTGTAGATGGACACACAGTACATTCCAAACTGCGCCCTTCTGCATTTAGAATCTATGTGCACGCAAGACGGCCCTTTGCAGCTGCTAAGTGTGTGAGCATGCCCATTATGCCATTGTGTAGATGGACACACAGTACATTCCAAACGGATGTGTGATACTAAGCATGTGGGCATGCCCAGTGACACCTTGTGTCGGTGATGTGCCTCTGTGTATGGGCATGGCCATTGACATCCTGTATAGCGATGGTGGTCATCCAGGCAACAGATGTCCATTTTCAATGTCACGATGGATGCGTACATTGAACACACTGGTTGACTGTCTTGAAGGGTGTACTGTCTGTGGCGTGTCCCGTATCTATGTAGTGTTGTTGTAGTGCTCCATAGATATTTAGTTGCCCCGATCACATCACTGCCATGTGTTTGTCTATGTCTACCTTGGGACAGTAATATGCTTTCAGACTGCTCACTCTCTATACATTCCCTATCGGTGTCCTTGCCTTTGCGGATGATGTCATCCACCTAGAAGTATGCCTCTGGGAGTGCTGTGTTCAGTAATCTCGGTAGCGCATTCTGTAACTGCGTAATGCTGTACTGTGATAAGGTAGTTAGGTGTATGTTCGACTCCCAGCCCTGCCAAGTGTATGTGTGTGTGTGTGTTTCCAGCTGCCTCGGGACACAGTAATGCTTTTAGATGCCTCATACCACATACATTCCCTATTGGCATCTTTGCCTTTGTGGATGATGTCATCCACCTAGAAGTATGCCTCTGGGACTGCTGTGCTCAGTAATCTCAGTAGCGCATTTTGTAACTGCGTAATGCTGTAGTGTAATAAGGTAGTTAGGTGTATGTTCGACTCCCAGCCCTGCCAAGTGTGTGTGTGTGTGTGTGTGTGTGTGTGTTTCCAGCTGCCTGGGGACAGAGTAATGCTCTTAGATGGCTCACACCACATACATTCCCTATCGGCGTCTTTGCCTTTGCGGATGATGTCACCCACCTAGAAGTATGCCTCTGGGAGTGCTGTGTTCAGAAATCTCTGTAGCGAGCTCTGTAACTGCGTAATGCTGTAGTGTGGTAAGGCTGTTAGGTGTATGTTTGACTCCCAGCCCTGCCAGGTGTATGTGTGTGTGTGTGTTTCCAGCTGCCTTGGGACACAGTAATGCTTTTAGATGCCTCATACCACATACATTCCCTATTGGCATCTTTGCCTTTGTGGATGATGTCAACCACCTAGAAGTATGCCTCTGGGACTGCTGTGCTCAGTAATCTCAGTAGCGCATTTTGTAACTGCGTAATGCTGTAGTGTAATAAGGTAGTTAGGTGTATGTTCGACTCCCAGCCCTGCCAAGTGTGTGTGTGTGTGTGTGTGTGTGTGTGTGTGTGTGTGTGTGTGTGTGTGTGTGTGTGTGTGTGTGTTTCCAGCTGCCTGGGGACAGAGTAATGCTTTTAGACGGCTCACACCACATACATTCCCTATCGGCGTCTTTGCCTTTGTGGATGATGTCACCCACCTAGAAGTATGCCTCTCGGAGTGCTGTGCTCAGTAATCTCAGTAGTGCATTCTGTGACTACGTAATGCTGTAGTGTGATAAAGTAGTTAGGTGTATGTTTGACTCCCAGCCCTGCTAAGTGTGTGTGTTTCCAGCTGTCTGGGGACAGAGTAATGCTTTTAGATGGCTCACACAACATACATTCCTTTGCCTTTGTGGATGATGTAATCTGCCTAGAAGTATGCCTGTGGTAGTGCGAAGATGCCGGAACTCGATAGCACATTCTGTTACAGCATAATGCTGTAGTGTGGTAGACTAGACAGGTAGATGCTCAATTCCAAGGCATGGCAGGTGTGTGTTTGGCAGTTATACCGTATGTGTTGGTATCTGTGGGTGGCTAGCTGCAGGATGTGTCCAGTTTGTTTTGTTGCTGACCTATTTAGTGTCCACAGCCCGCATATTCTGCCAAGACACTGGGTTGTCAACACATACAGTTGCCAATAGGTCTGGTGAGTAACTGACAGCAGCCCTACTCTTACCCTTGCTATGGTCTGACCTGTGTGACGCAACATAACACACGTGCCTTGATATTAACAACACTACATGATGCAGGTGGCACATGTAGTTTCCTTTCCATTCCTGTCTAATGCATTGCTGTTATGTGGTTCGCCGTTGTGATATTAATGCCATATCTACATATGTGTGTACATGTATATGTGTGTATGTATATATACTTATATATATATATATATATATATATATATATATATATATATATATATATATATATATATATATATATGTCCATGTATATATGTCTACAAATAATATATGTGATATATGTAGATGTAGAGGTGGACATAGATGTGAACATATGTCTGGGGACATCAGCACTATTGACTATTTGTGCCGGATGATCTGTACGTGATAACCTGGGATCTATGTATATCTGCCATGGCGTGGTGTTAATGCACATCGTCTGTGGTGTGCAGGGTCACGGGTTGTAGTCGTGTAGAAACCGGTTATTTTGTTGCTGGGAAGACCATGGGACATCGAATATGGTGATGGTTAGGCACCTGTTGCCAGTTGTGTGTGGATCTGAGCGACACTGAGCAGTGGTTAATATGTTGGAGGTTCTGTATGGGTCATATAACTATTCATTAGAAGACTATACTATGCAGATGAGGTTGACTATGGTGTATCACATTTATCACCAGGGTGTGCTGCTGATCCCTGGAGTGTATATGTTTAGTCAGCTAGGTGCAGGTCTCGCATATAGTTGACAACATGGGAGGGGAGTCAGGCATACTGTACGTACATTGCAGAACTGTGCCTCAGGACTGCTCCTGCCTTAGCAAACCTAAGCTAGGGGTGTGTCTATACCTGCCTGGTGACATTGGGAGGGATGACAGCAGTGGTGGGGTAGTCAGGGTGTCCAGGCTGCACAAACAAGTGTTGATCAGCGCAATCAGCTGATGACATGGCCAGCCTGCACATGAACAGTACATTAATGCGAGCAAGCAGCATACATACATGTTTCGTCCACACTCTACACCACCAGTTTATACCTGCAGGGAAATTTCACGACACAGTCCAACCAAATGACAAGGGCTGCAGCAGGCAACATATACCAACATGTGCAGGAGGCTGGGGCAGTGCGGATGTGTATGCTGCTGAACAACCCTTACTGGGGTGACATAAGACTTTATAGACCGAGGCTAACTTACCAGGGTCTACATGGGCTGGGGATGTTGGAGCACTATGAGGTGGACAGAGACCTCCTACAGCAGCTTGTTGACCTGGGCCTAACACATCAAACAGGCCAAGGGGAACACATCACAGTGGATACTATGGGATGTGTTGTCCTAGGTGTACTAGCCACAGGTACCTCACACAGCACAACTGGGGATATCATGGGTATCTCACAGGCATCTGCATCCAGAGTATTGCACCAGTTCACAGATGCCATGTCAACACATGCTAGTGAGCACGTACAGGTCCTCCACACACGTGATTAGTGGACCAGCAATATGAATCTGTTCAACCACATGGATGAGTACCCTGGGGTACTGGGTGCTATAGCCTGCACATGTAGCACCACCCTGGGAGCAGGGTAGGGTCTACAGTCAGTGCAGGGGCATACCCTCCAACAGCTAGGCCCTATGCGATGGCCAGGGCATGAGATTGAATGTGTGTGCTGTCTGCCCTGGAAGCTGTGATGTGTCTGATATATGGCGTCTGACACAGCTGTAGCACACCAATGCCTATGTGGACATCCCCTACAGTCTCCTAGTGGGGGATGCTAGGTAAACACTGGTGTAGAGGCTTATAACCCCCATCAGAAATGCACACACACCTGAACACTCACACCATACTGAGGTGGATGCACAGGCAAGACATATACATGTGCATGTGTTTGGGATGCTCAGTTCACAGTTCTGGTATCCAGACACATCTGTTGAGGCTCTGCAGTATTCACAAGCTACATGCATACATGTTGTTATGTTATTTGCTATGCTACACAATGTTATCCTGCAGTAACAGTTGCAGCAGGAACACCATGGGGCAGGGCGACACAGCCCAACACCACTGCCAAGGCCTGTACAGGCAGAGTGTGACTTGGTGAAGGAATTGCCTGAGTAGGGCACAGTCGGAGACAGCCCGTGCACAGTATGACCTGCCCTTGGCAAAGAGGCAAAACAAGGCATATGCACTGACACAGTAAGTACCCACGGATTTCCCCTCTCTGACCCACACACAGTACAATGGATGCCAAACATGACAGTACCTGTACTTGGCCATGTATGGGAGGTGCACTGTGTGCATCCGACATAGGCAGCACTCCAGCACCGTCCTTAAGTCTGTAACACAACCAGGGTATGTCTATTGACCTAACAAGTGGCAGTTTTATTAGAATGTGTACTTACCAGTTGCTCTGGTATGTATGTGAGCATACAAGTAACTGTGGTGGCCAAATGTTAGGGCAGCAGACAGTACACATCCATAGTGGCACCATGACCTCTGTAGCACATACGGGGGTCACAATGGTAGCCTGTAGTACACAGGGTGTCCTACCCACTGCAGATTATGGGCTGACCATCATGTGTGTCCGTACAGCCCACACATGTTCCATGCAGCTGGACAGATGTGGACCAATACAGACAAATTATATACGATGGCCTATGGATATGCTCAATGACTGACCCCAACCCCCTATGACACACACAGATGACAGCAGGCCAGGCTGTTTGATGTAAGATGTGTAATAGGATGTCCAACACCACTGCGCTGGTAATTAATGCTGGGAACTGACATACCCTGGTATCCCTCCAACCAACAATTTAGGTAGGTCCACACACTGACATGGAGTACCTGGCAGACCAGTACAGTACTGGCAGATGTGTACAACTGTTGGCTGTGCCCCCGTCACACCTACACATGTGAGAGTCATGTGCACCACCCACGGTGCTGTGTAGGACTGTAGTTGCATGTCCCCCCATGCTATACAGACATGTAGCAACTGTCAATGCCCATGACCATTAGCTACCCTGCAGACACAGCATGTCACCTGTCTGTGTAGAATGGAGGGGTCAGCAACACAGTACTAACTATCTAGACATGTGACACATGCAATACAGTTGACCATACTTTGCATGCTCACACACATGACGGTATTGTCATTCTACAACATGCGTAACAGTCATACTGGGCATGCTCACACACTGAAACACAGGACAGCCAGGCATGCACACACCAGTGGTCCGGACATATCTGCTAGTACATTGCTATACTGTTGGATGTCTGCGCTGCATGGTGTTTGCGGTCTATTGTCTGTACATATGCCATGGTCTATTGTTAATTCACATGAGCTATGTGCGCAGGGTACTTCTACCATCATGTGTGTAGGGCAGTTCTTTGTTTGCAGACAGGCCGACGCCTTTGGATACAAACCGGGTAAGGCACAGTCCAGCAGGTGGGAGCTGTTGTGCATGGGTTTGCACAGTGTTAAGCACTGCTGACCTCTGGTCAAAGCACCTTATACACGTTTACACTCCACATTTCTTTGACAGGGCACTACTGGCATACTGGTAGACAAACACGCTTACATCCGCTTGCTCTCCGACAT
The DNA here is from genome assembly GCF_019279795.1 of Protopterus annectens. NCBI lineage: Eukaryota > Metazoa > Chordata > Ceratodontiformes > Protopteridae > Protopterus > Protopterus annectens. The sequence goes on along the minus strand of NC_056741.1, from coordinate 668,010,900 downwards.
TTCCGCTTACATTTGTCACTCATGCTGGGTGTGTGCGATCCCTTGTGATGCGTATTACATCGGACTATATGACTATAGTATCGGGTATGTGTAACCATTTTGCGATGGCAGCTGTTCGACTGTACTGACTCGGCGGCCTGTCCAGTGACGTAATCATATTATATGTGTGTTCCTCATATGATCTGCTCCCATATGCCTGATACATGGGAACTGATACTCTGCAATGCTGACATGTGACTTGAGTTTGTTAACGCAGCTGTCTGCCGAGTCATGCTACTGCATACCAACTGCACATTGACCACCTTTCAGATTGCATGATGGGAGATGGTAGGAGTGACACCTTTCCCACTTTGCATGGGACAGTCCTTCATCACACATCGCATGTGTCAATACCAGAACTCTGCACCAATCGGGGACACATTTCTGCAGAATCAGGGACAGGTCATGAAAAACAGGGACACTTTTACAAAAGTAGTGCTATTAACTTGACACATTGACAGAATCAGAGCATATGACATAATACACATATTCTGAAGTAACAGTTGTTTATAACTCTTACTTATTGTCATTAGTCAGTAAGTGTAATTCACCACCTTTCCTTCAACAGCCACTACATTTAGGAGGGGTTAAGAAGGACACAATTAGACTTTCAGTCAAACTCAGGGTCGTACCTGACATTCAGGGACAGTTGAGTGGTATGGACAATACTCTAGCCATTGCAACTGTCCTGATTAGGAGACCTTCTCATGTTGTAGGTGTCTGTACTGGTTGCTTGTTACAGGTCTTGTATACCTGACACGTCGATATGTCACATGTAGTAGCATAAGCAACTATACTGCTGCTAGACTACACTTTGATTTGCTCTGATATGTATATTTATGTACTATGCATGGCTGTAAGTATGTTCTGCCCTGGTACATCTGTCACTTCTACAGAGCAGGTTCCACTTTGGCCGTTCAGACTGGTGGCGTCCCTATAGACCCTATATGTAGTATGCTATCACATGTGTTGAGGCAACACATACTCACAGCATACCTCTCAACTGCCCCTGATTTTCAGGGCCGTCCCTGATTTTGAATCAAATTTTCACTCTGTCCCTCTTAATCCCTCCTAAAACTAGTGACATTTGGAGGAAAGGTGGTGAATTGCTCTTCATGAATAATGACAATAATTAAGAGTTACAAACTTCTTTTACTTCAGAAAATGTGTATTAATTCATATGCTCTGATTCTGTCAATGTTTCCAGTTAATAGCTCTAATATTTTAAATGTGTCCATAATTGTCCTTGTATTTTCTTGACTTGTCTGTGATTCTGTTGAAATTTGTCCCCAATTGGTTGAGAGGTCTGACCCACAGCCAGTAGTACACGGATGACGTCCACGGTTTGCATACGTTAAGGTTATTCATATAGCATTATAATTGATAATACTGTTTCCTATTACATGTAGCTATTACTGATACAACAAATTGATGTCTGACACCACTACACATACTATATAGCCTCCATTCCTGAACTCACAGGCCCAGTCCTCTCAACCAACTGGGGACAAATTTCAACAGAATCAGGGACAAGTCAGGAAAAAATCAGGGACAATCAGGGACACTTTTAAAATATTAGTGCTATTAACTTGAAACATTGACAGAATCAGAGCATATGAATGAATACACATTTTCTGAAGTAAAAGAAGTTTATAACTTAATTATTGTCATTATTCATTAAGTGTAATTCACCACCTTTCCTCCAAATGTCACTAATTTTAGGAGGGATTAAGAGGGACAGAGTTAAAATTTGAGTCAAAATCAGGGACGTCCCTGAAACTCAGGGACCGTTGAGAGGTATGCACAGGCCATGTGCCATAACTGTCATTTTGCAAGACACAACTGCCCAGACTGGTGTGTCCCTCATAGGCGTACGGGTGTTTAACCTCTTCTATTATGCTGTCATCTACCTGAGGTGGTCAGCAACGTATGCACTTTCCGTCAGTAGCAGAACTCACATACCAATGGGTGTGACTGAACACCGTATCCGGAACAATGCATAGCACCCTGCGGGACACATTTAGATGATTGGTTCTATTAACCAGACACATTCACAGTCACAGAACATATGTATTAATTCACGTTTGTCGAGGTACATGCTGCTTATGACTCATACACGTTGTCATCTGTCATTACCTGTATTCCGCCACCTGTTCACCTAATATCAGTAGTTCTGGCAGTGTTTATTTGGACTTTGTTACATTGTGATACATAACTATGGACGTCCATGCTAATCGGATACATGGCACTGTGTAGGTCTCTATATATTCCCCGATGGTTTACAAATTATCCGGTAGATGTGCTCTTCAGGTTTGGGAGGTGTAGGCGTATGCTATGCCCACATTGGAATATTAATAACTTCCACTGGGCGGGCCTACTACATCTCTGCCAACCAGCACCTGCACACTTAAGCCTATTAATGCATACCCATGGTCCACCTACCTGGCACCCCACTACAACAGTCGTGACAAATACTTACTGCAAGCGCAGCTGGGGTATGAGCACACCCCTACACATTGCCCACTCTCCCCATCTCGGGACACATGTTGTACGTTTTGTCAACCCATGTATTATCACACTTGCACAACCTACTGTTCCATGTACACCTACATCCTGCTCGTATTAGTGTCAGCAGATTCTTTCATAACCTGAATTTTTGGGGTCCTGCAAGGGACACCGTTATCCATGTTTAAAGTTTAGACCTTGCAGAACTCTCCCACTGGTCGTTTCCTACCGGTGTTTTGGACAGCGGCAGTGTATTGATCTGTATTGCCTGTCTGTATGTCTGTCTGGCCTAGCTGGGCGATGTGGGGGGTACAATATTTCTTTATTGGACCTCCCAGTCACAAATGCCCGGGCTGTAAATATGTTACCCCTAATTGCTGTGAAGTAACCTATTTATGTGAATGTATATATCTACACTGACATATAGTTTGTTTTGTGTGTATGTGTATATACCACTACCTGTTGTTTGTGTATATATATCTATCTATCTATATGTATATCCGTAGTATATCCTTGTGTGTGTGCGTGTGTGTGTGTGTGTGTATATATATATATATATATATATATATATATATATATATATATATATATATATATATATATATATATCAGAAAAATATGTATTAATGTGTGTATGCTTAATGCTAATTAGAAGCTAAATGAGTTAACACGTTTTTCATTCTATTTTATATGCACTGTTTTATATATAAATTGAGTTTCATATGAGACTGAAAAGATGCTTTTTGAAACTGCAGTGTGCTTTCTGAAACTTGCAAGATGCCCTCTGACCTAGTAATTGCTAGCACAGCAATATTCATGTTTATGCCTGTTGGAAATGCACTTGAGAAGCAGGTGCTTATTTGCTAGGTCAGGAAAGAATGAATTAACAATGCTATATCCTGTAAATGTAATGATTCTAAACAATCAGCTCTGTTCGAAGTATGAGAACATGTGCAGCTGCAGTAGCTTAGAGATAATGTAGACAAAGGATTATTAGAGAAATGAACTGCTAGCTTTGTGCTTGAATTAACCATAGTACCTTGAATGGTAACAGTGCATGTATCTAACCGGTGGTAACCAAGGCCACGTTGTTTTCCTTAGGAAGTTTCTCACAAAAATTGATAAATCAGCAGAAATTCATGAGACTAATTGCCAATAAGTGATGATGAAAAGACTTGTCATTTGTTACATCAGCTTGGTAGGCAATGTCTTATTAGAAAGTGTATAAAAATGAAAGTATTTCCTGTTTCTAGTTAGACAAACTCTGTATTAGCACGTTTTTGTCTCCTTGCTGCAAGATTAAAGTGCTTTAACCTGAACCTACCGTGTTTTGATCATTTTTAAAGTATATTTTTCCTTTGACAGTTTGGTCCTTTGGACTGGAAAGTACCTCTCACTCTAGGCCTAGGTCAGAATTGGGCATGTACCCGTACATTGAAGCAGCCACATCGGCTCTTCTGTTTTGAAAGACCTCTGACTGAATTGTCGTTCGAAAGACGCCAGCCACTTTTTCTGATCTGGGATTGGAGGACGAGTCAATGATCTGGTGGATCAACTCACGGAGGGTCAGGTAATGAGGAATTTACCTTTTTTCTGTTTTAGATCAGGGGCTAGTTACAGAACTGTTTTGTCAGGAAGATTTGCATGCGCAGATCAGGGACAAAAGATTACTGTCTTGTCATGGATCAGGGAAACAGAATAGGTAGACAGTTATTCTAGATAAACTGTGAAAAGGTGTAAAATTGTGGTACCATGTGACAAGAAGGGTTACATAACAATTTTTAGCTTAGCTAAGGCAACATGAGAAATCAGTGCACGAAAAGTTCCCGAGACCCGCCCCTAACTGAAGACGCAAAATATATGCAATTACAGCGTGCCAATAAAGTTAAGTACTATACAAAATGGGTTGACAAATACAAATTTGATAGTAATTTAGATAAATCTTCACTCATTAATCTTGTTAGGCAACTTAAAACAGATGCGAAAGGTCAACTAAAAAAGCAACGGCAATTAGGAGTCCCTCAGGCACACAGGTGGCTTGAGGAAGCAAATCGTAGGGAACAAAAGATTAAAAATTCAAATGTTCTTAGACAGAGAAGATAATAACTTGGTAATAGCAACAGCCCCTCCTCCACCCCCTCCGCTTCCCTTACCAGAATATGAAGCGAGTGGACAAGCTGATCCACCTCCGCTATACCCAGCTGTTCCTGCAAAATCAAAACCATTTGTCAGGGATCCTATCGAGACTAGGTCTCAAACATGTAACTTGAGATGGGATATTGAATTATATGAAATGAATAGGAATTCACAAGCTATGAGTAAGGAAGAGATATGTCCACTCATAGAAGTACCAAATCCACAGGCAGGACAGGCAGGACAGGATCCAACTCTTCTAGTTTATAGACCGTGGACACCGGAAGATATCCGGAAAGCCACAGAGGGAATTCCCCATCCGAAAGTTAATTTTAGAAAATTCTTAGAAGACTTACAGGGCATGAGGTTAAGTTACCACTTGAATGGAGAAGAAGTAGAAAAAGTAGTTAGGCAAATTGTAGGTCCAGACTGGCACATGATCAGTGGCAACTGGAATCCCCGTGATGCAGAGCTTAGACCACTCCCACATAGTAATGCAGAACTAGACAACAGAGTGAAAGGTCTGACAGACCGAATCTCTGAAAAATGGAAGCCTAGGGCTGATTGGACTTGCATTAATCAGTGCATACAATAAGAAGGCGAAACTGTTGATAGATATTATGCTAGACTATTAGAATGTTTTAATAACCATTGTGGAATGCAAGTACCTGAAGATCAAACACGTGATTCCCCATATGAGCAACAGCTAAAGAATGCGTTCTTAAAAGGCAGTATTACTCCCATTAGCAGCTTTAATACAAAGCACATGGTAGATCATCGTACAAGTAGATTGCAGTCATTACTTGAATATGCAAGACATGCCGAAAGGCATTTTAATAGCAAAAAGAAAAAGAAAGCTCAAGTATTTGCAGTAGAAGATGGGTCGGAAGTCTTTGTAGTACAGACCAGGAAGAAGGGTAAGAAAAATACCCAGGGAAACGAACAATCTGATAAATGATCAGAAGATTTTGAAGAAAGAAAGAAAAGGGGTGAATGTTTTAAATGTGGGAAAAAGGGACATTTGGCAAGGGATTGCAGGCTAAATAAAAAGGTAACTATGGAAGATAAGGAGGGTGAGGAATGACTATATGATAGTCAGGAATCACTGGATGAGAATAAACAGGAAAAGACAAATGCAAATGTGGTAGCAAGGGTAGAGGATGTGACAGAAGGGATAGACAATGTACATGAATTCATAGATGATGAAGAAAATGAAATTTTGGACTTAGCAGTATTGAGCCTAGAGCTCTACTTAGCAGACACTAAACCAGAAGTTACGCTTCTGGTAGAGGGAAGGGAAGTCAAATTTTTGTGTGACTCAGGGGCTTCACAGACCCGGATACATCCTTCCAAACTCCCAGAAGATTCAGAATCACCAGATTACATACTAGTGAAAGCAGCTAATGGACAGTTGTATCAGGAGCCACTCTCCCATGACATAGCAATAATTGACCCCATTTCAGGAATGACCCAGAAAAAACAAAATTGTTGTTTCTGCAAAATGCCCAGTAAATCTCTTGGGCAGAGATTTGATGCAGATATTTGGCATAGCCATAGTTCAAACCATGCAGGGTATGGAAGCACAGTGACAAATGGATAATATTGTAGTGCGACCGGAGGGTGAAACACATTATTGGTACAGCCAGGACTTAGTTACGACTGGTCCAGGGGCAGTAACCAAAGAACTGATGAATGTAGTCATCAGCAAATCCCCCTCCCTTGATACTGACAAACAGCATTTGTTGCATTGTACTCTATATTACTGTAATAGACCAGGACCTGATAAAGAATATGAGCAAGAGTTGTTTAAAAACCATGCTAATAGGCTAGTATTATGAAATTTGTACTGGGACACAGAAGGAAACAGTGTAATAAGCTGTTCATTGCCCCAGGAGTTTTTAGCACTTTACAAATCTAATTGATTGCCACATGTAAGCTTAACTAAAAATAGAAATTTGAAGTGGGCAGACTTAGGAGAAAAAGTCACAAGGTGGGAAAAACAGCCAGAGTTAAAACTCTCTGAACAAGGAATACAGAAGCATAAATTGAATTGGATAACACAGACACACCCAGCTGTGCACTCACAGGCAAGTGAGGATAGCTGAGTATTACTCTTACTGGAGGAAGAGGAAAAAGCCTTACGAGACATACCAGAGACTCTCTGGTCAACAGGGAAATCAGACGTAGGACTTATTCGTATAGCAGGACCAGTTACTATTACCCCAAAATCAGCATTTAGACCTCAGAAAAGACAGTATCCCTTGGAAAGGATGCAGAGATAGGGATCAAACCTATAATAGCAGCCTTACTTAAGGAAGGAGTCTTAATAGAATCTCCCGATTCACCATGCAATACACCCTTATTTCCTGTTAGGAAAGCAAATGGGGTGTGGCGTATGGTCCAAGATCTACAAGCTGTGAATGACGCAATTATACCCAGGGCACCAACGGTGCCAGATCCACACACCTTGTTGAATGATTTGAAACCTCAACAGAAGTATTTTTCTGTGGTAGACATTAGTAATGCATTTTTCTCTATACCGATACACCCAGACAGCCAACATTGGTTTGCATTTACATTTCAGGGGAAACGGTATACATATACGAGATTACCACAGGGATATTGTGAAAGTCCAACGATATTTGCACAAGAAATGGCAAGTAATCTGGCAGGATTTATCCCTCCAAAAGGTAGTCAGATTTTACTTTATGTAGATGACATTCTGCTGGCAGCCCCCACCCAGCAAGAATGCAGAGAAGATACCATAGCATTATTACAATTTTTAGCTAATCACGGACACAAGGTAAACAAGAACAAACTGCAACTTTGGAGAAACAAGTTAAATACTTGGGATATGTAATATCCAAGGAGGGCAGAATATTAGATGAAGACAGAAAAATGGCAATATTACAAGCACCTAGACCAACTACCAAGAAGGAAATGATGTCCATCCTGGGAACTACTAACTTTTGTCAGAGTTGGATACCAAATTATGCTTTGGAATCTGCTCCGCTGACTAATTTGATATTCAAAAAGCCGATGGCAGCACAGGATTTATTACAGTGGACACCAGAAGCAGAATCAGCTTTCTGCAAACTGAAACAACTGATAGCATCTTCCTTAGTTTTAGGATTACCAAACTATCATAAGTGAGTTTTCCAAACTGTAGACTGTAAGCAAAGTTATATGACATCAATGTTAACACAACAGCATGGGGACAAACACCACCCCATAGCTTACTATTCATCACAGATAGACCCAGTGGCATGATCCTTGCCCCACTGTGTACAAGCAGTAGTTGCAGCTGCAATGGCAGTGCAGGCTTCAGCCTCAGTAGTATTGTTCCACCCTCTCACATTGAGAGTGCCTCATGCAGTCGTGATTATTTTACTGCAAGAAAAAGTAGCATATCTTTCTCCTGCTAGACATCTTTCCTGTATGACTATACTGTTGAGCCAACCTCATATGACAATTGAATGATGTACAACTTTGAACCCGTCAACCTTGCTCCCAACACCTGCAGATGGCAAACCACACTGCTGCCTGCAGGAGATTGAGCAAAAGACACTACCTAGAAAAGATCTTACAGATGTTCCCTTGGATGATGCCGAGGTGACATACTATGTGGACGGCTCGTGCAGGAGGGGTCCTACAGGACAGAACCTAGTGGGGTATGCAGTAGTTTCTGATACCGAGATTTTAGAAGCAAAGTCTTTACCACACAACTTATCTGCACAAGCAGCAGAGTTGATTGCCTTGACGAGGGCATGTACCTTAGCAGAAGGTAAGAAAGTGAATATTTTTACTGACAGTTAGTATGCTTTTTCTACTGTACATATTTTTGCGCAACAGTGGAAAAATAGAGGAATGATAACATCTACTGGTAAACCAATTAACCATGCGCAATTTATTTTAGATTTGTTAGACTCTATTCAGTTACCTCAGAAAGTAGCTATTTGCAAATGTGTAGCTCATACCAAGCAACAGGATATAATTTCAAAAGGTAATGCGAGGGCTGATACAGCTGCAAAACAGGCAGCTTCAGCTTCAGAAGTTTTTCTTTTGAGCGAGGAATTACAACCTTCTGAGATTTTAGATTTAGAAATGTTAAAAACAATGCAGACACTTACTACAAATGTAGAAAAACAAAAGTGGATAAAACGAGGAGCAATCCTTGAGAAGGGACTGCCATCTCCAAAGAGAAGAAACCAATTCTACCATCTAACTTGTTTAGATATGCAGCTTTGTTGAGCCATGGGCAGAGCCATGTCTCAACAGGGGGGATGGTACAGTTAGTGAATTGAGTGTTTACGACGTATGGATTTACTAATTACACAAAAAATGTTTGTGCAGCATGCCATATTTGTAACAAGCATCATGCACAAGGGGCATTGAAACCTAAGCAAGGGAGTTTCCCTACACCACTGTATCCATTTCATACTATTTGTATGGATTTTATAGAACTAAACAAATGCGAAAATAAGAAGTACTGCCTTGTCATTATAGATATGTTTTCCAAATGGGTGGAAGCTTTTCCAACTAAAAATCCGGCTGCAGCTACTGTTGCAAAGGTCCTTGTTAAAGAAATTATACTTAGATTTGGCATACCGGAAAAGATTTATAGTGACAATGGCACACATTTTGTAAACCAAACAATACAACAACTTAGTCGCTATTTCGGGATATCGTTAAAAAACCACTGTGCATACCACCCCCAATCTGCAGGATTAGTAGAGAGGCATAATGGGGTGTTGAAGAGTAAACTTAGGAAATTGATTAGTGAGACACAAAAGAACTGGGTGCACTGTTTACCTCTGGCACTGTTAAGCATGAGAACTGTTCAAAATGCAAAAGGATTAACTCCTTTTGAAGTTTTGTTTGGGAGGGCATATTATACACCTCAATGGAAACCTCTCATGTCTGCAGAGCAGGAGGCTGACAGTTCACTTGCAGGGTATATGAGGCGATTTTTAATTAACAAACTTTTGCAGTTAAATTCTGTTTCAGATAAAGAGAAAACGAAATTGGAAGCAGCAGTAGCCCCAGGCACCTGGGTCTGGGTGAAGATAGTGAAGTCTCCCAAGTGGGAAGGGCCGTACCGGGTACTACTGTCGACATCCACTGCAGTCAAGATCATGGAGCAAGCATCCTGGATTCATTTGACACACTGTAAACTGGTTAAGAACTTCGAACTGGACAAAAACCTTGTTACTGTTTTACAACGAGAACAAAATGACCAGGTATAGAGTGAAAAGAGACACTGAACAACCTCAGAAAACTTGCATGATTATTTTGATAGCTATACTAATAACATTGTTCTTTTTGTTGTGGCCTTTCCTTTTTCCTGCCACAAAAGTTGAACTGATTAAACAAGGTGAACCAAACATAGACTGGCACCTGAACTTTAACACTTATCAGGCAATTACATGTGTGTATGCTGAGACTTTTAATGTTTCGAACTGGTGGATCTGCACAGCCATACCAACAGCATACGGGGGGTTATTAATGACTGCTATCCCCCTAGGGGTCAATGAGACCTGGGAAAATCTGTTTTTTGACACAGTATCTATTAAACCATATGATAAGGTAGCACTGTATTTGCCTGTGGCACAAAAGGGAATTGTATGTTTTTATAAGAATGATACCATACAAGTAGGTTGGAGTAAGTGGAACGTGACTGTACAATATAAATGTTATATGAAAGCAAACGATCTGGGTGGATCTTGTAGTACAGATTATAACTCATTTCTTAAATCCATGCATAAGACTCTTGATCAAGTGCAACATAATCCTGTACTTTTTAAACAGTTATCTGTAATAGATAGGAAAATGTTTCATGCAGGGCAGTCATTTCATAACAAATTAACTTCTAAAGTAGAGGATTTTTATTTTGTGTGTGGTAAAAAAGCATATAAATGGTTACCTGAGAATTGGTCCGGCAGTTGTTTTTTGGGATACCTGGAACCGGCCATATGACACACTGCAGTCTTGCCTCAGGGAAATATTCGAAATACCCGAGATGTGACCAAGAAGACTGTTAAAAAGCCTGAGAATCCAATGGGACAGATTGAGGTGGGCTGGAAAGAGCATCATACTGTGGGTACCAAACTTACACACATGGACTTGAGTGATGCTGTTATATCGTGGGCAGGCATATTACCTGCATATGGCACAGTTAAATCGATTTGGGAGCTGTGAAAACTGTATAAACTTCTCGAAGTGATGAGTAATGCAACTTTCTCTGCTCTTGAACTGATAACTGATGAACTGAATGCAATGAGAACTGTAGTGCTCCAGAACCGAATGGCTCTTGACTTCACCCTAGCGGCGAGGGGTGGTACGTGCGCTTTAATCAAAGAAGAATGCTGTGCATTCATACCAGATCATCAGCATGAAAATAATGACCACCTAGAGGTGATTCAGCAAGTGTCAGCCATGACCAAACCAGGCCCAAACCCTCTGACGGACTTTTTCCAGAATTTGTTCAGGGGGGTGGGGTTCCATCCTAATGAACATCTTGATTGCCATTGGCGTGGGATTAGTCCTAATAGGAGTTTGTGTTTGTTGTGAAATCTCCTGCATGAAGAAATTATTCAAAGAATTTATAGATATATCAGTTTTTGAGACTATGTATCAGAGTACTGAATTTGAAGAGCTGCTAGAATGTGAAACACTTTCATAAAGTTTAAACTGAATGACTTTCTTAACTGCAAATCCTGAATGGAAGAGGTTAGGAAAAGAAGCAAATCGTTTATTCTATTTGAAAATAGAATTAAAAAGTATTAACAGGGGGGACATGTCAGAAAAATATGTATTAATGTGTGTATGCTTAATGCTAATTAGAAGCTAAATGAGTTAACACATTTTTCATTCTATTTTATATGCACTGTTTTATATATAAATTGAGTTTCATATGAGACTGAAAAGATGCTTTTTGAAACTGCAGTGTGCTTTCTGAAACTTGCAAGATGCCCTCTGACCTAGTAATTGCTATCACAGCAATATTCATGTTTATGCCTTTTGGAAATGCACTTGAGAAGCAGGTGCTTATCTGCTAGGTCAGGAAAGAATGAATGAACTATATCCTGTAAATGTAATGATTCTAAACAATCAGCTCTGTTCGAAGTATGAGAACATGTGCAGCTGCAGTAGCTTAGAGATAATGTAGACAAAGGATTATTAGAGAAATGAACTGCTAGCTTTGTGCTTGAATTAACCATAGTACCTTGAATGGTAACATTGCATGTATCTAACCGGTGGTAACCAAGGCCACGTTGTTTTCCTTAGGAAGTTTCTCACAAAAATTGATAACTCAGCAGAAATTCATGAGACTAATTGTCAATAAGTGATGATGAAAAGACTTGTGATTTGTTACGTCAGCTTGGTAGGCAATGTCTTATTAGAAAGTGTATAAAAATGAACGTATTTCCTGTTTCTAGTTAGACAAACTCTGTATTAGCACGTTTTTGTCTCCTTGCTGCAAGATTAAAGTGCCTTAACCTGAACCTACCATGTTTTGATCATTTTTAAAGTATATTTTTCCTTTGACAATATATATATATATATATATATATATATATGTCCGTTTGGATATATATGTGTATGTAAATTAATATAGCTATGTGTATATATACGTTTTTATCTATATATACATCTGTGTGTCCGTTAACCTATACATTTCCCGGACATGGACACTTACACATGCATATTGGTTTTATCCCTGCTTCAACAGTATACTATTGCCTTAGTCATTCTGACACCGACACTTCACTTCGGTGAACTTGTGCTCAGTATATTGCACATTATGCAGCGGACAGATGTCGCAAGGTTTTCATGTCTGGGGTGCCACTGCTAACTGGGTTGTGATAGTGTCATTCAACCTATTCCTCGAATGCGCAGCCTATTATTCCTGCTACTGTGTTTGTTTCTGTAAACATTCATATTATTACTGTTGATAGGATGTGTGTTTGTGTTACTGTGACTGTACGTCGACAAATTGTTGTCTTCATGTAGTTGTGTCTTTCTGCTTTTCCCAGTTTGGGGTTGTCACAGCAGAACTCCGTTCTGCTCATGGGTGGTGTATAGGTTTTACGTGCCAGGCTGCCAGACCTGACGCACAACGTCCGACAATGATACACCCATTCACGCATGTCTCCACGCAAACAACGCTCTATCTGGGAATCGCAACTACGTACTAGCTGACCTCCACGGGCCATTCCATTGCACCCGGCGCAACATACCCTATCACTCCTTTGTCCATACTCGCATATCCATGGTTTCTCCTGCACACCCGTGTTGAGTTTCCCTGCACACCTTTACACATTATCCTCTCATGAGTGCTGGGGTCCTACACACATTTTGTACCACCTCGTGTATTCTCAGGCTCACCATCCATTCATATTTGCACATACATGCCTTTCCTGGTGTTATGGATTATGAACGATTTGCGGGTTACAAGTGTAGGTGGTCGCAACATGTCCTACATTCCATCTGTTTACAATGTTGACGTAGCACTTCAAGCGATGTTATGGCCACTGCTATAGACCTGCCTCTGGTGTGGAGAGTGGTGCTCTACCCACACTTGTGCAGCTTTATGTGACATATGCAGCGAGCACTTCATAATTCCTAACTTGCTCTGGATTCCCTTCACAACCCTTAGGTTTGTTTTCATCTTTCAGCATTCCTAACATATCGATATATATATATATATATATATATATATATATATATATATATATATATATATATATATAGCTTTCGTCTTTCAGCATTCCTAACATATATATATGTATATATATATATATATATATATATATATATATATATATATATATACATATATATATATATATATATATATATATATATAGATAGATAGATAGATATTTAGCTATTTAATTGCATATTTCTGTTATGTCTGTGGATATTTATCTATACACACATCTATCTAACTATATATATATATATATATATATATATATATATATATATATATGAAAGTTACAGCTGTAGAAGACAACATACATTTGCTATGCTAATAGCTGCATACACCCGCACAGGCCCACTTGCATCTACTTATTCTGAGTTACATAAGTTTACAGGCAAGTCTTTATGATTACATGTGCCTTATTCCTTATGACAATACCACTTTGATGGAATCCGGTTAACGGTCCCATGCGAATGCGGTCACCTTTACATGTATAAATGTTGGCTTTACAGCACAGAGGCATTCATTAATATGTGCTATAGTTGTACTTGCACCGGGAATGCCTTTATGTTTGGTGGATGCTGTAACCATTACACTATTGGTGTTCTGGCTCATTTATATGTATACCCATGGTTCATAGCTACTCTGACATACGCCTCACTGCTTCCCTTACACAGCAGGCATCCATTCTCCTGCTGGGAAAATCACAGTACTACAAGTAGGACAGTCCCTGTTTCCTACTTCTCTGGACCCATGCAGTCTACTCACTCCAAGGATATTCATAACTCCTACACTTATAATCCGCACATACGCGTGTTTCATTGTCAGGGTTTTCATGTGCTGGTCTGGGTTTAGGCTCGGCCAACTGGTGACTAGCACTGCCCCGGCGATGTTCAAAGATCAGATGTAGCACATGGACAGAGTTAGTCCAGAGTTTAACTTCTACCTGTGTTTAGAGACGCAGGTGTTTGGACACCTCTGACCACATTATTGGGTCGACGCTACATAATTTAGGGCGGGGAGTGGTTCCACTACATAATGCAGGCTGGGGGGTGGTTTCCTTTCCCATTTGACTATTTCATTAATTTATACATACAATGAATATTATTCTGGACATCTGTTATGAAATCACTACAGGTATGCAATAGTCTTGTCAACAGCTCGGACATTTGGTTGGTGTACTTCTGTGTACGGACCTCTCTGATACTCGGGGACTCGTGTCTACAGTGACATGGACAAGGCTATGACAACTCAGGGACAATCACAGACACTTCTACCATATTAGTACTATTAACTTGGAACATGTTGACAGATTCATAATACTACTAATTGTCTGCAGTTAAATGCATCTGGTACTCTTCATTGTTGTAAGTAGTCATTCTCATTCAACACCTTTCCCCCAAAGGGCACTGGCTTTGTGAGTTTTTAAGGGTCTGGCCAGTTATTGTGCGAATGCTTTGAGCATTGGTATCGTTGACATTGTCATATGTATGGGTTGTGCTGTATTCTGGTGACTAGAGTTGGCACCTTTTCAAATGGCCAAGATGGGACATTTTCGGAACACACCAGGTTTTACAAGCCGACACATACCGACGGTCAGTACAACAGATAGAACTTTATTTATTTGCCTACATAAAAGTCTATTGTTGTACCAATTTATTTGCTTATTCTGTTTCTTGTAACATTTAGGTATTATAGATACTGCAATAATTATTTTCTGCTACTATTACGTAACATATGGGACATAAGTATGTCCTACAATCCCAGGACATTTGCCATTTGAAATGTCTTTTGTCAGGACACAACTGTCCGACGATGGACTATCCCTCACAAAGCGGGACAGATGAAAACCCTACTGCGGACACCAGATTGTTTGGGCCAACACATAGCCACGGTCACTGCAGGTTTAGAACAGTCATTTGTTTCCTAGCTGTAAGCCTTATACCTTTGGCACTTTTGTTGTTTGCCTGTTTCTTGTATGAATTATGTTTATTCTATCCTGATGTGACCGCTTTAGGCAACTGTTACATGCAGTATGGTGCATAGTTATTCCCTACGGTCACAAGACATTTGGCATTGTACCATTGTTGGTCAGGTCACACCTACACACACATTAATTGTCCCTCACACAGTGGATCAGGGGTATCCTGTTTATGTCAGTGCCTTCATCACCCTTATACCATGTGCCACTATGCAAATGTTTGCAATATATTCTTCCGCATATTCATGTCGGGACACGTGCGTCACGAGCAGGTGTTTGATCCTGGGTAGTAGGTTATGCATGACCATTTATGGCTGGACAGTGTCGTGCACCCTCTAATGCACATTCCAACTTGTGTCCAGATATCTACAGGACTGGACTCCGTGTCTTCCATTCTAATGTTTACAAAGGTTACGTATCCCATGAGGGATATCCCAAAAATTGGACTGGTCCAAAACAAGACAAATACCGACCATTTTTCTGGCGTTATGAAAATGTGCTGGGAATTTTACATGCAAGGGATACATAGTGTGCAATCCTGGAACTGCCTAGGGTGACACTACCTACTACATATGCATAGTGGTCACTATGTGTAGCTGTGGCTGCACCAAACCAGTAGGCCAAGTATGGCTGGATTTGGTGGATGTTCAGGTAAGGGAGTGGGTTGTGTGATGTGGAGGGGATGCTGGGTAGTCCATTATGCATCCAGGTGTGTTGCATTTCTTATGGCCAGTTCCATCAGGACCAATCTGTGGGTATGTGCCAGTGACATGTCTATACATTTGTATCGCACATTTCAATATTCATATGTTTGTGGGATTGTGTTCTACAGTATGGCCTGTCTGGTTGTATTGCAGCTGTTTATACATGTGTTTGTGTTTCTTTTAGCTTCACCCGCTGCTCCCTCATACACCTCCGGTTCACCTATTCTGCATACGACACAGTATCACCTTGGAGGATTGTACCATTACTCATCCCCCCACAAACACACAGATTCCTCACACCCCATACATCACTGCTTTGGTTGTTGGCCCATGACACGGCCAGAGTACCACATTGAATACCCTACATGCGTCAGGTACCTGTATGGTTGTGTGGACTACCCTGCCATGTTTGCTTTCCACATGCTATACCTCATGTACATAGGTACACGCCCATACTTAACTTTCATTACATGGTTGATATACCCGGGTACTACCCGTTCAACTGAGACACATCCTGATAAGTTCGGCTTGTACTGCTGATTCGCGGATTTTGGCAGACCGTTCTACTCATTGGTAGGATGCCACCTTTTCCTATGTCCAGGATGGGATATATTCCGTACACATATCTGACTGTACTGGACAACACATCCCCACAGTCGACGGTACGGATAATACTGTTCCTTTCAGCCTACATGTTTCCTTATTGTTGTAGCTGTTTATATGCTCCTTCTGTTTCGTTTACATGCTTATTCTATGTCCTATCACATTTGGTATGTGAAATATGGACATACCTTTTGTATGTGACTATTACATGCCTTGTGGGATATGATTCGGACATACAGTCGCTAAATATGTACATTTATCGTGTATTTTGTTATGGACACATCTGCCCAGCTGTGTACCCTCCCTCAAATTATGGGTCAGCTGGGACCCTCACCATTGGGCTGGACGTACCTACTGGTGGCTCGCTAACATATGATGCATTTCACTTCCACTTGGTATAGCTATCTACACTGCATTGGACTATGGCCACACGGTCTTCCATGTCATTTGTTCGTGAGATAGGGACCCATTATTCCCTACTGTGCATTTGTGTTTGCTTCTTCTTTTTGTGTTCGCAGGAACTTTCTTGCATGCTTTGCATACGTTTCAGTATCCATGGACACTGACAGATGTGATGACTATCTTGCAACTTGTTATATGCAAGCATTTTAGGTTGCACGTCGACAGCTGGCATTTCCACGCCTCCGTGCAGCACTTCGACACGCCCTATGCACTCGCGCTCCTTTCCTGTGCATGTGGCTGTGGTGGCAGCACACCTTCATTAATATGCATTTGGAGCTACTGCGCCATCTTCACGCCGCACGGTCGGCACAAGCCTACCGCCGTCCTTGCGCTGAGCTTCTTGAATCCTGGGGATATTGTTCTCCAATGTACAATAACTGGATTTAACTAAGCAGAAATATATTTCACGGAACACGGGTATAGAATTGATAGCTTTGACGCACATCTGATAACTATTTCAGACCATGCACCAATAAAGATTAACATAATGAATGATGCAGGGCAATCAATAAACAAATGAGAGACTGCTGCTTTCCTACATACCTATTAAAAAGAAAGGATTTTAAGGAATGGGTAGTGCAAAAAATTCAAGATTTGTTACAGAAGTTATACATTTATTCAGAAGAATACTTGAGGAGTGGGGTAAAAATAAAAATTAAATTAAAAAAAATATGGTAGAAACAAAAAAGAAAGAGATATGGGAAGGTAATTGTGAGTATTCAGAGGGATTATCAAAGACAGAAAATTAATGGGAATCTCATGGAACAAGAAGAGGAGCAATTTGTGAATGCTAAAGGGATAATAAGGGAGTATCTGGATAATATGCATGAGTTTAGAAAGTGTTTTTAAGCAAGTATTTTTGCTAAGAACCCCAGAGTACAAAAACTATTCACACGATGACTTAGACAACAAAGAATGTTTCCAAACTTAGGGAGCCTATGATTAGAAAAATAACCAGAGATCTTATTGATGTATTATAGATATTTCAGAAATTTATTGAGAATCTGTACAGCAGTGGAATGGGGGAACCAAGAAAAGATACAAATGGAAATATTTATGGAAGACTTAGAAATGCTAAGGTTAGAGGAAGATGAGGTTTAATAATTGCTAGCAAATATGGGTGGGGATGAAATAAAATTGTGATGTATAATCAGTTAGCAGGGACATCTCCAGGAGCAGATGGCATTCCTGTGAAATTTTAGAAGTTAAAATGGAAAAAGTAAGAAGGATCTGCAAGATTTTGCTTAAAATATTCTAAAGGAGGGACAAAACTAGCATCTTGGAAGAAAGCTGTGATGGCTATAATACTCAAAGAGAATGAAGACCCTCTAAATCCAACTTGCTAAAGACCTGTTTCAGTTATGAACCATAATTATAAAGCATCTATGTTTATACTATCTACGAGAATGGCTAATGTTGCCAAAACTGATAGATATGGATCAATTTGGTTTTGCCGAGGGATGCAAATATTTGACATTAAAAGAACAATGATGATTCAAAAAAAGTTAGTACAAGAAGAACCCATTATTATTTGTGGTGGGTTTTGATGCAGAAAAAGCATTCAATACAGCTAGATTGGACTTTTTTGAGTAGGGCAATCTGCCTTCTGTGCATCAAGACAAGCTGGGTTTGAATAGAGGAACCAGGCATGGGTACCATCTTTCTCCTTTGCTATTTGCCTTACATTTAGAGCCAATAGAAAAGAAAATAAAGGACTTGCAAATTCAAGGGTATAACTGGTACAATATTAAAGAAAATGTTGCCTTATATGAAGATAATTTGCATTTGATAAATTCAGAAAATTATATTTCAGTGTTGTGAAACATTTTGAGACACTTACAGGTTTCTTGAGAATATAAAATAAATGAAGATAAAACAAAGGGTATAGCACTAAACTAAGTTCTCACTCATAAATTGTTTAGCAATACCTATATTTATGAGGGCATGATAAGATGAAGTATTTAAGTATCTGTAATAAAAAAGGTCCATTATGGCAGGTAAGGGTATATGGGAAGAGATTAAATAAAATATAATACAAAAATAGAGACATTCAAGGCTCTTGCCTATGGATATTTATGTATTTATTTATTAATTTATTTGTCATTTGTTTACCGGGGAGGCCTGACTAGACTGGAAATCCATTTTCAGTAGAGGCCTGAGGAGAAAAGCTCAAAGTACAAGTAAACAAGTAACATTAATAATGAAGTAACACCAATTTAAAAGAAACAGCAAACCAACCCATAAAATTAACAGACAGCAATATTCTTCAATACAGTACAATAGCTATGGGCGAGTAGAGTAGAGGCCTAGGGCAGGTAATAAGAATAAATACCTAGTAAACAATTTTGACAAATAGGCATAGTAGTAAAGTAAGCAGCTGTTTGTTATACACAGAAAAAAAATATGCATTTGCATAGATTATCATGAATAACAGGAAGACTGTAGTGGAGAGGCTTAGGGGAAAAGAGAGGTAAAGTGTGACAGTGTAAAAAAAGTGTAAAAAAGGTGGATGTGAGAGTAGGGAGAAAATTGGAGGGAATGTTAGAGTCAACCTGGAGCAGTGCATGAGCAGAGCCAGTTGTTACTTAAGTGTTCCTTGAGGAAATGTTTAAACTTGCATAGGTTTGTGGTATTTAGGATGTGTTGAGGGATGGTGTTCCATATCTTTGATGTTTGAGTAGAGTATAGCGAGTCTCAGAAAGTATTGTTTGCTTTAGTGACTTTTAATAGGAATTTGTTGGAAGCTCTTAGGGTTCTATTGTTGGAGTAGGGTTGTACAACATTTTGATGTGCTGGGCACTTATCAGGTTGATTTATTTATTTATTTCCAGTTTGTTGACTGGGGAGTTCCACTGGGCTTAGGGAGCCCATTTTCAGTGGCGGCCCGGGGAGATAAGCTCTACTTTACATAGTTTAGATACAAAATATTTGCTTTACATACATTAGTTACAGGTACAATTGTGGAAAAGAAATAGCCTTTACAATTTCACTTCATGCAAGAGAACAGGCATAAGATTGTGGATACATAATACATATTAGTTATTTATAATATTTACATTTGTGATAGGCTAGCTTGAAGACAGAGATAGTCCGGTGTTAAGATGGTAGAAGTGTTTATTAGGTAAGGGAGAAGGGTGCAGTTGCATTTCCTGTTAGAGTAGAGATAGGAATGTAGCTGAGTTATAAAGGTTTCAAAGTTTTTGCAAGTTCTTAGAGAAGAAGGAAGAGAATTCCATTTATTAGCTAAGGAGAATGATAGCAGAAGCTGACCTGCAGGGAAGTTGGGTTTGCGGACAGAGGTTACGTTTTGGTGAGTAGATCTGAGAGTTCTGTGAGAGGTATAAGGTTAAAGGATGTTGGTTAGTGCAGGGCACTTAGAAGGATGAAATATTAGCCTGCAGGCTGTGGTGATTTGAAGATAGTCTAGGTGGTTGGAGAGTTCAAGCAAGTTTAACAAATGTAGGGAGATACAATGATGGGAGGAGAATTTGGCTTTGGTTGCAAATTTGGAAATTTTATCGTAACAGGTTTCCAGTTTGGAGGAAAGGGAGGCAGATAGATTTGTTAGAAGAGGAGCCCCGTACAGTAGTCAGGGGAGTAGATAGGTATTGGCTAGAGTTAGTCTGGTGGAAGGTGTGAAGAAGTGGATGTTTCTGTATAGCAAGCCACATTTTATATGAGCTTTCTTGATGTTTTGCTGGATGTGAGTATCAAAATTTTTGGTGTTCATCAATGGTAACTTCTAGATGCTTGGCAAGGGAAACAACCTCTATGGTGGAGTTGTTTTGGCTAATGATTTAGAATGAGTTTTTATCAATAGGGGATGCTTTAGAGGGGGAGAATAGAAGTATTTTAGATTTGTTGGCATTTAGTGAGAGATGGTTTTGGATCATCCAATTTTCCGTGGTGGAGAAGGCTGATTGTGTCACTGTTTGGAGCTCTGGAAGGTTAGAGGTGCAGCAGATTAATGTAGAATTGTCTGCATATTGCACAATTTTGGTGTTGGGTAAGGATTTGTGAAAGTCGTTAATAAAGATGTTGAACAGCATTGGACCTAGTATGGATCCTTGAGGTACCCCATTGGGGGTAGGAAGGAAGATAGAGGTACTTTTACCCCATTTTACAGCTTGAGACCTGTCAGAAAGGTAGCTGGAGAACCAAGATAGGGTATTGTGGGAGAGATTAAAATTAGAAAGATGGTTTAGGGGCGGGTATGGGAGATGGTATCAAATGCTTTGGACAGATCCAGTAGAACTGTAGATATTATTTTTCCAGAGTCGCGGCAAGGTTTACTGTGTGTAAGAAGGACAGAAGGGCAGTGATGGTACTATGGCCAGGTCAGAAGCCATGTTGGGTAGGAGTGATTACTTGATTATTGGCTAGAAATGGCATAAGCTGAAGGTGGATGCATTTTTCTAGGAGTTTAGAGATAGTGGAGAGGATGGCTATGTTATTGTTTTTGCCACCTTTATGGAGAGGTAGAATAAAGGTGGCATGCCATAATTTGGGCACATAGGAATTCAGCATAGACCTATTGATCAAGATGATAATGGGGAGAGTGATGCCATCAGCAGCTATTTTTAGGAAGGAGGATGGGATGTTGTCAGGGGCATTGGAGCATGGTTTTAGTTTAGAGTAATTTCTTTATGTGGGAGGTTGAGATGGGTGTGAGCTCAAATGTAGGAGGAGAATAGTAGGGGGTGAGGATGGGTGGATAGGTTGAGGGGATGGCTTATTGTTTGGGAATGTCTTATTCAGTTCTGCTATAGAGTTTGTGAAGAAGGAGTTGAATAGGAAGGCTATTTCAGGCTCAGATTTGCAGTTGTCAGGGCAGGGGTTGCTTTTGTTACCTGGGTTGAGAAGGGAATTAATGGAACTCCAGAACTGTTTGGGGTTGTTAGAATGGTTAAACTGAAGTTTGTTATAGTAAGACTTTTTATCTCTAATGACTTTTTTTAGTAAGGTTGCATAGTTGTTTGTATTTAAGTAAAGTTTCAGGCTGTTTGTTATTGAGATAGACTTTCCAGGTTTTATCTCTTTGTAGCATAAGTTTTTTTAGTGTCTTTAGTTAGCCAAGGGGTGGTCTTTGTTTTTACTCTTTTTGTTCTTATTGGAGATAGGCAGTTTAGGACATTTATGAAGGTTGAGTTGAAAAATTCTACGGCTTTGTCAAGTGGAAGTGTTTTTGGGGGCTCCAGTTAATTTGCTTTAAAGAGGCAAAGAAAGTAATGGGGTTAAAGTTTGAGAGATTACATGTTTGAATATAGTGGTTTTGGTGAGGAGTGGAGAGGGCAGCTCTATGAGTGAAGGCTGGGAAGTGGTCTCCTAATGGGTCAGGTATTATGCTAGATTTTATGACTTTATTAGGATGGGATACAAGGATCCGGTCTAGTATGGTTCCGGGGGGGGGGGTTGTTTTGTGAGGTCTGGTGATGGAGATAGTTAATTGGGAGTAAATGCATAGATTGATGGATATGATGAGATTAGGGTTATTAATTTTGTTCCAATCGATATTTATATCTCCAAGTATATAGGTTTCTAGCTTAATATTGGTGGATGTCTAGAGGAGGATTTCCTATAGAGTAGAGATATTACTACCAGAGGGGATATAGAGGGATATAATGCAAATTCTTTTGTGGTTATTTATTTTTAGAAGGCCAATTACTAGTTCTGCATTGTAGAATGGAGGGATAGGATTGGACTAGGGGTTAAGGATAGTTGGTTAGTGTAGATTAAGGCTACACCACCACCTTTACTGTTTATGCCGTCATTTCTCAAGGATTGAAATCTGGGGGTGGAGGAGTTTGGAGTCACTAATTTGGTGGTTTTATCCAGGTTTCAGACATGGCTACAATGTTGGTTAGGTTGTGGTTTAGCCAAGCGTGGAAGTGGGCTACTTTGATTTTTAAACTCTGGGCATTGATGGTAAGGAATTTGAGGGTGGTTGAATTATTATTGACAGGGGGAATGTGACTAGGGGCAGTATTTTGTCCTGGGATTGGGTGTTTGTCCCCAGCTAAGTAGAGATAGTTGAGAAAGGAAAGTAGTGTTTTTGATTTGGAATTAGTTAGATGTGGACAGTAGAGTATTAGTTTAGGCTTCCAGTATGTGATTGAGGGTGTGAAAATTTTTATTCTGAAGTAATGGAGTGAATTGGGTTCAACTACAGAGGCAGATATGTTGTGGAAGTGTGTTTTTGAAGCAAGTTGAAGGAGGTGGTGAGATATGGGATAGGATAGGGAGGAGAGGTGTTGTTGGGTATAGGTGTAGGAGGTGGCTTGGTATAAAGGGAGTAGTAGTAGAATGCAGATAGATGGAGTAAGAATGGTAGTGGGTAAAGGAGAAGGCATGGTAGAGGATAGAAGTACAGATGCAGTAGAGAAGGGATCAAGAAGGAAGGGAGGGAGTATATTTAATTGGCAGGAGGAGGTAGGCTGGGGAGGGGCTGCTGAGTGTAAACGGATTGGCTGATAGAGAGGGGGGAGGGTTTTGTAGTGATAATAAATGTAGGGGTAGTGGGGGGTGGGTGGAATTTGGGGGATAGGGTAGGGGAGCGGAGTGAGCCCACAGGGCGAATGGGGCGGGAAGAACTGGAGAGAAGGTGGCTGACAGAAACCAGTCAGTCAGCTTTAGGAGAAATGTGTGATTTTACCAGAAAGACAGTAACATCAGAGGTAAGTCTATACTGAAGAGAATGAGGGGAGAAAGGTAGTACTTCAATGTACCAGGTACAGTAGGCTAGTAGGGTGTAAAAGTAGGGAGAGTGGGGTAGCTTGGGAGAGAGCAGAATATAAAAGTAGTCTATAAAATAAGTGGGTGGGTAGAAATATATATCAGGTGGCTTAGAGGGTAAGAGGGATTAAGGTGCAAGAGAAATAGAACCCACAGTATGCTGCTTGGCTAGCATGGGGCAAAGTACAGGCACTACAGTAGTGAGGCATAGGTAGCAGAATTAAGTTTACAGATGACAATACCTACACTATTAGAGTTATTTGATCTAGAGATAACAGATTGGGTAGTTCTAGCCAGTTCAGTTGACAGAGAGCTGTACAGTGGTGGGATTTATACGGAGAGTTTCAGTAAAATCTGAAAATTTTGTTGTAACAGGCCTCAAGTTTAGTTAGGTCTGTTTTTCTCAGGTTTGTAAAAATGGGGAGGCATAAAGTAGGGTGGACAGCAGGTGTTTCCTAGCAATTGATTGTCTGGTGGTATTAGTTAGGAATGGCTTGACTCTGTAGAGTGAGCCAATTTTTATGTGGGCCTTTTTAATGACACATGCTAAATATTTATCAAATCTCAGGCTATTATCAATGGTGACTCCAAGTAGTTTGGTATGTAAGACTGGCTCAATTTTGGTTTTGTTGGACAAATAGATGAGAAAAGGAGTAATGTGGTTAGTTGATTTGCTATTAGAGAAGAGCATTCATTTAGTTTTGTTTGGATTGAGAATAAGTTGGTAGATAGACAGGATTCAATGGTTGTGAAAGATTTTTGGGTTATATCTTGGAGTTGAGAGAGTGAGGGTGCAGCACAGATGAGAAGAGAATTGTATGCGCATTGAATGATAGTGACAAGGGGAGTAGCAGTGTAGAGGTTCTTGGTAAAATAGTAAAGAGGAGTGGTCCTAGAATTGAACCTTGTGTGATACCAACTGTAATGGGTAATAGGGAGGAGAGATTATTTTTCCACTTAACAACTTGTTGATGGTCAGATAGGTAGCTTTGAAATCGTGAGAGGATTGTTTAGGTTAGGTTTAGGGATGAGAGCTCCTTGAGTAGTATTTGGCAGGAAACAGTGTTGGATGCCTTGGATATATCTAGAAAGATGGAGGAAACAAGTTGTCCATTGTTTTTGAGTTGATTTATATTGTTGGTGAACCTTATTAAAGCAGTTGTGGTGCTATGTCTTGGACAGAATCCATGTTGGGAACTGGTCAATAAGTTGTTACATACTAGATGGTCCATGAGTTGTGAGTGCATACAGTTTTCTAGAATTTTCAATAGTGGTGATAAAATGGTTATTGGTCTCTAGTTTGAAAGTACTATTGAGGTGCCATTTTGTGCATAGGGATGACATAGGAAATTTTGCAGAGCTTAGGGATACATTGCTCAGAGACAGATTAGTTGATCAAGAGAAAGAGATGGGATAAGAGATAGCATCAGTTGCTAGCTTAAGATATTCAGTTGGTAGTTAATCTGTAGTGAGGGATATGGACTTCAGTTTGTTTAACAATTGCTTAATGGTGTTTGTTTGGATAGGTTTTAAAGAGAAGGAATTGTTAGTTGTATCTGTTCCTGTTGGAATAAGCAGGGGAGCATTGTCGTTTTTCACAAAAGATAGTATGGAGTTGGTAAAGCATTTTTTAAACTGAGTCTCTATACTATCTGTAGCATTTGTGGTGGTGGGGGATGGAGATGAGGATTGTCCAGGTTGTAATAGTTGTTTGATAGCACCCCAAAATTTGGGGGGATTATTTTGGTGTTGTTGGATCTTAGTATAATATGCTTTTTTGTCATTCTTCATATGATTTTTTGGATTTATTTCTTATTTGCCAGTAGTTGTCAAGGGTGGCTTGTTTTTTTTTTGCTCTGATAGTGGGACCAGGCTTTGTCTCTCTGCTTGAGTAGCTGTTTGGTGTCCTTAGTTAGCCATGGTAGTATTTTAGTTTAACCCGGACCTTGTAAGGTATAAGCAGTAAAATGTTCTATTCCCTTTAAATCAAAGTGGAAAGACATCTTATTGAAATGGAGGAGGGGGTTCACAAAATCTGGAGAAAGCAGAATTGTGGGTGCAGACACTTAAGTAGAGTAGTAAAAACATGCAGAATATTATATTGACAAAGTAGCAGAAAATGGTTTGACAAATAAACCAAAATGGGCATGGAGAAATGAGATATTACCATTAGATATGACTGTAAGAAAGGGAACAGAAAATAGGCAAAAGGGAATGAGAATTTATTGCAGAAATTAGCAAAGGAAGCTAGGTACTGGGAGTAAATAACTAGAAAGGGAAAATTCAAAGAGTGAAATGAGGCCAAGTGAAAGTTTGTACTGGGGAAAGACTTCCTTACCAGGGATTGATAACAGAGTAGAGTAATAGAGAAAAGGATATGGGAATGTTAAATGAAAGACTACCTTTGTCTAAGTTTACAGTTGAGTAGAGAACAGATACAGTGAGATAATTAGTAGGGCATATAAAATAATGTATCATATCTATAAGTATTAATTAGAAGTGGATAACAAAGACTGGGAAATGAGAAAGGAGAGACAAGACTCAAACAATTTGTATGGCTCCCAGATATGCAACAAAGTTTAGAAGGTTTAAATGTTTTTGCATGGATGTGTTTGCATTAGTATGTTTATATCCCCAAGTATATTCAGAGCATTTTTCACAGTTCGACAGCAATTGCTGAAGGTGCAGTGGGAAAGAGCTGTGCACCTGGGAATATGTTTTATGGAATGAGATGATAGAGTTTAGAAATTCCCTGCAAGATACTTTGTCAGATATGTTGCAGGAGCTAATTATTTTAATTAAGGAAATTATTATTTGAGCTGAGATATAGAAGCTGAATGTTTTAGTCACAGTAAGGTGCTACTAAGCTTAATACTGTTAGCTGACAAAAAAAAAATAGTAGAAAATTGAAATAAAAAAACAAAACCAACTGTAACCAAATTAATAAATGTTGTAAAGGAGATGAAAGAATTGGGGGTAGAAAGGGGAGGGAGAAAACTACATAAAAATAAATGAAATCTGTGGGACTAATACATATGGATTAATGCTCAGGAGGAAGAGTGATATTTCAGAGAAGTCAAGACTTGAGCAATCTATGTAATGTTAACATAAATAATTAAGACAAACCATATTTGTATAATGCATACAACATCTTGGAGTAGTTTGATTTCTCTTTACTACTCTCTACTCTAGGAATATTCCTAAGGATACTGCAGGTGCTGGAAAAAGAAGACTAGGGTTTAAGAATGTAGATGAATATCCAGAAAAAATACCATATTAAGAAGAGGAACCTGAGAACAGCAGCATGCCAGATATAATACCAATGTCCAAACTGAAAGACTATGTAAAAGTGTTAAAGTATTTTCCAACATGTACTTTCCAAGCAGCATACAATCTGGAATAGACCAAATACAGCAAGGATACATAAGGAATTGCAATGAAGCAGGCCAAAAGAAAAATACCCAGACACAGCATAAACACCGCACACCATCTGTAGCTGGAGCTACTTTGGCTTCTGGTCTGATGGCCTTTTTTTTTTGTCTGTCCCACAGCGTGCAACCTACCACACATCTGAAGCACTTCATCTACACCACCTCTAGCTTCCCCGGCTGCTCTGACTTCCCTGTCCAGATTTTTGTACCATACAGTAGTACTGGTTGCATCACAGTTTTCTACACCTTACTTTTCAGCTTCTTTGTCATTCTTCTGCCATAAACTATGTGCCAGTTGGCTGTAGCACATATGATTCTAGCTTTGACCTCCTTATTCAGACTTCCCTCCTTCACAGCCATCCTCAAGATACTTGAAGCTGTTAACTTGTTCAACTATTTTCTGCTCTAACTCAGTTTTTTTCAGCTTCCACTGATTTCCCCTATTTCCTGCCTTTACAGCTGTCTTATCTGTACTCAGTTTCATCCCATGTGCCTTCATGGTTGCACTCCATTCTGCATCCAGCTGTTCCTGTTGACCTTTTGCTAATGTAGTCCATCACTAGTATTAACAGAGATGGCTTAAGGATGAACCTTGATGCACACCCAGCCCCACTGGGATCATTATCATCATCAGTCCCCTTTTTCCCATTTTTTCTACATGGGGTAGGGGTATCGTGTTAACTGTTACCAGCTCTATTGATTCAGTGCCACACCCCTGCCTTCTTCAACACCCATGCCTGACTGTCACAGATTTTCTTTCACACAATCCATCCACCTCTTTGCTGGAAGTCATCGCTACCTCTTACGTTCTTCTGTCTGTCCCAAATCTTCCTCACCGGAATCTATTCTCTTTGATCTTTTCTGCAACTGGAGCTACTTTGGCTTCTGCTCTTATGTCATCATTTCTTCATCTGTCGCACAGCATGCATCCTACCACCCTTCTCAGGCACTTAATTTCCATCACCTCTATATTCTCAGCTGTTCTGCCTTTACTGCCCAGGTTTCTGTACCATACAGTAGTACGGGTCACACTACTGTTTTGTAAACCTTACTTATCAGTTTCTTTGGCATTCTTCTGTCATAGACTAGACCTGACACTCTATGCCAATTGGCTGCAGCCCCTCTGATTCTAACTTTGACCTCTTCATTCAGACTTCCCTTCTGCTCAACCACCCCTCCCAGATACTTGAAGCTGTTTACCTGTTCCACCATCTTCTCTTCTATCTCTATTCTCAGCTTCTTCTGATTTCCCAATTTGCTATCATTACCACCATCTTATCTGTGCTTAGTTCATCCCATATGCTTTCAGTTTTGCATTCCATTTTCCTATCCTTTGCTGAAGTTCAAGTTCAGAGTCAACCTGTAATGCCACATCATCTGCATAAGCAACTTTGTTAATTTGTGCCTACTGACCTCTTTACTAATATAGTCCATCACCAGTATGAACAGCTGTGGGCTCAGAGCTGAACCCTGGTGCACACCCACTCCCACTGGGAACACCTCTGTGAGGCCGAACACTGTTTGTAGTTGAATCACTGGGTCCTTGTACATAGCTTGCACTAATTCTATCAATGTTTCTGGGACTTCAGACCACTGCAGTACTGCCCAGATCAGCTTTCATGGCACCTTGTCATATGCCTTCTCCAAGTCTAGGAATACCCAGTTAGACTCTCTCCTCATCTCTAGCTTCTTCTCAAGTATCTGTCTAACTGCAAACATTGGGTAAATTGTGCTGCATCCTGATCTGAATCTCAACTGCTCATCTCCCATCTTACATTCTATTTCTCTGCATATCCGTTTATCAATCATCATCTTCAGAACTTTTATGCAATGTGATAGGAGTTTGATGCCTCTGTACTGCCCACAGATGTGGATGTCCCCTTTGTTTTTGTACACTGGCATGAGTATGCTTGTTCTCCAGTCATCTGGGAAACATCTTTCTCTCCACACTGTTATTAGTACCTCAGGAGCTATTTCTCCCCTATCTCACCCTGCACCTTTATCATATCTACTGTGACCTCATCTGAGCCTGCTGCTTTCCCTGACTTCATTTTCCTTAGTGCTGTTCTTACTTCTTCTAGGGAAGGCTCCTCTTCTTCTCTCATCGAAGGTTGTTTCTGGGGCAGTACAGCTTCTGTGGGGTTTTCTTCATTCAGAAGCCGCTGAAAATACTCCTTCCATCTGCCTTTGATGTCCTCTGGACTGGTGAGCAGGTTGCTGCTGGCATCCCTTATGAAGGGTATCTGACTATCTTCTTTATTTTTCTGTCTTTGCCTTGCAACCTGATATAGTTTCTTTGTGCCACTTACTGAGTCACCTTCCAGAAGTTGATAGACTGCCTCCGATGCCCTATTCTTTGCTATTGCAATCTCTTTCTTAGCTTTTTTTGTTAGCCAGCCAGTAGTCCTTCCTAGCCTGGTCTGTCTTTTCTATCTCCCACTTCTTACTGCACTCCCCTCTGTGAAATGAAACACTGTTTGCACCTGGGTCATTGCATCCTTACACAGACCCTGCAGTAATTCTACCAATGTTTCTGGGACTTCAAACCATTGCAGAACTTTTAAATCAGCTTTCTTGGGACTTTATCATATGTTTCTCAAAGTCTATGAATGCTTTAGATGGCCTCTATGATGTCCTTCCTGAATCCATTTTGTGAGTTTGTCATATGTCCGTAGTTGTTTAGGTGTTTTGATGGCTGTTTTTTCTAACACTTATGTAATTGCACAAAATATGCATACCTCTCAAGTGTCCAGATTTTTGATGAATTTTTGTTTCCCATATATTTGGTCTGTTTCTCAGAAAATTTGTGGTTTTCTGTCAAATCACTGTCGACTGGAGACTCTATATAATGGCATGCATTTGAGCTTCACATTTCATATCTTTCAGAAAATGCATGCTAATACAATTCCTGTTATTCTAGCAACTTTCTAAATTTATACGAGCGATATTTAAGTTCTGTCCCTATTTTGGGTATTGTGCCCTATTTATTTCAGATTTGTCCAAATTTCTTGTTCTAAGAGATTAAGAAGTAAGACAATATGTATATGAGCTATAAATCTATATTGACAGATGGGGAGGGTTTTTTGAATGTGATCATGGGCGAATGCTTAATTTAGTTAGTAATCTTCAATCTAGTTAGTTGTAAATTCAATATGTGAAGAATGCTTTAGCTAGAGGTTTAGCAGATCACTTGCAAACAGGATGAGCTTCTGGGGTTAGGGATGTATTTCTTATCTAGTTTTCAAGGCATTTTCTGACATCCTTCATGCTTATTGTGGTGAAATAATGTCTGGTGCCAGTTGAGTTGGTGCTTGAGAGAATGGGGTGAAATTAATGGATGATGCAGCTGTCCTATGTGGTTATGACATGTGGATCATTAGATTGCTAATCACTTTGTTTCTTTAATCTGTCAGTTCTGAGTGGTTTATAGGGTTGTCAGCATTAATACTTGGAGTGGGGTGAGGTGGGGGGTGACAAGCTAGAAAATGTCTGATATTAATTTCCAAAACCACTTAGAGTTTCAGACTATGTTGAAAGATGGGTTCTTAGGTAAGTTGAATTGACTTCCTTAATTTCCAGTTTACATCTGTTCCTGAAGGCTTAGTGACTAGTGTTGTGGATTTGGCAGTTTGTACATTTCCTTATTTTTTAGGGTGGTTTGTTTATTTATTTATTTTTGATAACTAGAATGGATCACTGATCTCGGTAAACCACTTTCAGGTACAGCCCGGAACAGAATACAAAACAAAAAGAAAAACATAAATGAAGTGTTTATAGTAATGCACAAACAGAGATTCAAATATGAATACATAAACAAAAGTTAATAAGCAGTGATTTAAAGGTGCATCAGCATAGATAATGCATAAGGTTTGAATAGTATACAGTAAAATGAACTTACATACGCAGTTAAATCAATATTTATGTGTGTTTGTGTGTGTGTGTGTGTGTGTGTGTGTGTGTGTGTGTGTGTGTGTGTGTGTGTGTGTGTGTGTGTGTGTGTGTGTGTGTGTGTGTGTGTGTGTGTGTGTGTGTGTGTGTGTGTGTGTGTGTGTGATTTTGTATATGTTCATAGGTTCATAGGTAAGTACTAAGCTATCTGCCCAGGGCATCTATAAGCCTAACCAGAATGTGTTGGCTTTTGCCGCCCCCTTAGATTTGTTCCCTGTGCCACTGTACAGTTCAGTGTATTGTGTGCCATTCTGCACAAACTCAGAGCAGATCTGAGAGTTTCCACTTCGGTTCTTGACATAGCTGAAGAACGCTTTGTGATTATCTTTGGAGTCCTTAGCAATTTTTCTTTCGAAGCTAGTCTTGGATGATTTTATGAGGGATCGTAGTTTCTTGCTGATACTGATCAGGGATGTCTTTCCTTCTTGGGATTATACTCTTTTCTGTACTAGTTTCCTCCTTCTATTGTATAGCTTGTTTATGGCAGGAGTCCATCAGACTGGCTTCCTTTTCTTGGAGGAGTGAGTCTTGGTTTTGCTGCATTCTTGCAGGTGCTCATAGAGTGCCTTTGTAAGGGATTCAGCAGCTTGGACAGTGTTGTCCTTTAGCATGGGGGCTGTGAACCTTTCCACCTCGGTCTTAAGTAACGTGACATTTGCTTTTGAAAAGTTTTTAATGGTGGTTTCCTTGATTGGGGGTGGGGGCGGAATGTGGATATCCAGAGTGATTAGTCTATGGTCTGATCTAACCAGCGAGGGGTTGACCGGTGTGGAACACCGGTCGCCCATGTTGGTGATGACCAGGTCCAATATGTTGTCACCTCTGGTGGTGGTGTTGACCAGTTGATCTGGGGCATTTGAGTTTATAAATTCTAGGAAGCACTGGGCAAGGGAGTTAGTACTTGAGTAGTTCTCCCAGTTAATGTTTGGGTAATTGAAATCACCCAATATTACGGTGTTTGGTAGGACCTTCATATTTTCTAGTGTCCCCAGAAATGGGGAATGGGGGTCCTGGGTCATGGTGGGTGATCTGTAGCAAGCTACAATTTGAATTGCAGTTTTGCCCGTTGTTAGTTGCACATGGATGATCTCTGAGGCATCATGCTGTGCCACTGACCTGGAGGTGTGGGTATCCTTGATGAATATGAATACACCCCCGCCTTTTGTGATTCAGTTCGGGTTCTGTGGCCAAAACGTATGGTATGAGTTATAGCCTGGTAGTGCTGGCATGCTCTCTGCAGCCTTAAACCAGGTTTCTGTTGCTGCACAGATATCAATGTGCTCCATACAGGGGAGTGCCTCGAGTGCATGCATTTTAAGGTTTAGACTTCTGGCGTTGAGTAACATTACCCTCAGATTTGGTTACTTGTGCTATTTACTGTGGTGGGTTTGTCTTTTGAGCCTTGTCTAAAAAAGGCACTATGGGGGGGGGGGCGCAAAAGCCTTGGCCAGTATTCGAAAGCCTAAGGTTGACAGGTGCAAGCCATCTCTTGTGAAGCAACGTGGCTTGTTAAGCATCTCATCCCAGGTGGACAGATACTGGATCCCCTTTGAATGACACCAGAAAATTTGCCAATTGTTGAAATTGATAATTTTTTCTTTATACTGTGGCATCATTCTTGGTGATGGCAGGATGCTACTCAGGGTCAGGGTCATACCGGCCTGGGCTACATGATTAGAGAGCTCTTCCATGTCTCTTTTCATGTAGTCCAGGGAGGTACGTTTCAGGTCATTCACACCAAATTGGACAATGACAGAGTCATATTTATACGTGTTCTGGAGTGACCTGAGTGCTTGTGTTATGTGGCGGATCCTGGTGCCCGACAGGCAGCTAACTGTAGCCTTCTCCTTGTCCAGCCTAGTTAGTGGGACATCAGTGTGCCTGACTATAGTGCCGCCTATTACTAGTGTGTTGGGTATGCTATTTTGTCTTAAGGGCTGTGATTGTGTGGCACACTGATTATGTGAAGTATGTGTTTCATGGTTTGTGATGGGGTGTGGATGTTGCTTGGATGTCTGCTTTGGAGGTCTCTGTTGCTTTTGTAGATTTTTATTTAGAGCCTCTGAGTATGTTTTCTTGTATTTATGTGTGTTATTTGCCGGTGTTGGTTTAATAGGTCTTTGTGAGACTGGTGGTGTGTTGCAAGTATTTCCCTTCTCCTCTTGACTGTCAGTTTCAGTCTTGGGTTGTGAGAGCTTTGCCTCCAGTTTGGCTGTATAATTGCATCTCTCGCATATATTAGTGTTTGGTGCTAGGAGGAGAGGATTTTCTGTGTACATGAGGCAGTTGTAATATCGCCTCAAAATGCCCAGGTTCACCAGTTGGACTGGAGAGTAAACCTGGAACTGCCCTTTGGACATGCCTGAATAGGTAAAGTGAGCTGTTTTACTGATTGGCTTGTAGGGAAGAATACAGAGCTTTGTCCTTCTGGACAGTATGGGGGGGTCTAGTGCTAGGATTAATTAGTGCTTGCTATGAGTTTTGAGCAAGTGCTGGGCTGTGAAATGAATGGTTTGAGTCCTTAAGTTGAAAGTATGTCTAGTTCCAAGGGAAAATTGAAGAGTAGACTTCGTGGAGCCGGTAATAATTTAACCCTAGCTAACCGGCGCTGCCCGACGTGCAACACCGCGCAAATGCATTTTTTATCGCAGGAAAATGGAAGAGATAGAAATTAGCCTAAAATGTCCAATAAACTACTAACTTTTGGGCTGAAACCACTCCTCCAGGGACAGATAGGCTGCTCAAAGCTCCCCTCTCTCACAGGTGAACAGAGAAATTTCCTTCTGTCCAAGTAAGGTATGGGCAACACAGAAACTTGTAACACACCACAGCCCTGAATTCAGCAGTAACCTGAAACCTGGACTATACTAGTTCAGAAAGGTGGGAAACAAGTATATATATATATATATATATATATATATATATATATATATATATATATATATATATACATATATATATATATACATATATATATATATATATATATATATTGTTTTTTTTTTTTGTTTTTTGCTTTTTTCAGAAAACAAAGCGGATAAAATCAAAAAAACACTTTAAATGCACAGAAATGGCTATATCACTTTAGTATGTAGCCTACAACAGTTAAACAGATTTATATATATATATATATATATATATATATATATACATATATATATATATATATATATATATATATATATATATATATATATATATATATATATATATATAGATATTTATATATATATATACACACACACACACACACACACAAATATATATATATATATATATATATATATATATATATATATATATATATCTGTTTATATATATAGCAAACATGATATTAAATAGTAGATAGACTGTAGCTTGGAGATAGCTTGGTCAAAATATTAGCATGAAACAATTAGTTTAATAAGGTTAATTTCATCAAGGATTTAAGGTTTGTTGTAAGCCATGGGCAATGTTTACTCCTACCCTTTTTTAGATTAATAGGAAGTACTTATTTAATATTTGTTTGACTTCTGAGCTGAAAACTTGTAAGGCTACCCCAGGACTGTAGCTAAATAAAGTGGGAAGCAGTGACTGATACAGAATTCAGCATGAAGTACCTTTTCTTTATTTTCAGCAATACCCTTTCAGTAAAGTGCATGGCAAGTTGGGGCTCTACATTTGAGAGCTGGCTGAAGAGGGTGGTGATCACTTGGATTGTGTATTAGGCACTTTTCTGCTTTTTATCCTCTGAGGGGTGTAGGGTATTACTGTGGTGAGTAGTGAGTATCTACCTAAGTTGGTATTTGGTCTAATAGGGGCCTGTATAAAACTGATGTAAGATATATTTGTCTAGAAACCCTCTATTTGGGTATAATTGTCATATAAAATAGTCTATGCTTGAAATCACTTAGTATTATTAAATTGTGTTTACTGGATTTTTATAATATTTCACTTACTGTGGTTTGAAATGTTGTTATGTAGGAAGGTGGAGGAATGTAGGCTACAGATAGCATTTGTATGATAAAATTTCCTATATTTATATTGATAAGATTCTGATTTGAGTCTTGATCACTTTGTTGGGAACTGTTTGCCACAAGGGAGAGTTTTTTTGATTAGAGACTTGTTTGATCAATATACAGGTCCCCCTCCTACCTTTTCTTGTTGTGTTTATTATCTAAAAATACCAAAGTGTCTATTTAGGAAGGCCAAGCAGCAATCTGAGCTATTTAGCAAGGTTTTGGAGATTGCGGTTACCCATGCTTCAATGAAATCTATTTTTTTATTTGTACCTTGAGATTTAGGACCACATAGCTTACACATTTTTAGATGTTTTGCCTTAGAAATGGGTTGGTGGGTTATAAGACCATTCATAGAGTTTTGGTTTTTGGTGTTTGAAATGGCTATAAGAAGGCTAATGGATGTGCTGTATACCAGTGCAAAGAAGGATTTAGGTTACTTTCCCAGGATATACTTTGTTTTAAAAGACTGATGCATAGCAGCAGTTGTCATTTTTTACCCATTCTGGATATGTATTTGGGCTCATATTTCCAGGTGCTGTCTGTTTAGGGAGGGGGCAGATTTAGAAAGTGGGTATGTGGTTGCATGTGGAGATTTTTAATATGTGGTTGTAGTGTGACTGAGGTGTTATGGGAGTTTCTTGGATATTGCGAGAGCTTTTCTGATCTGTTATCAGGAGTGCAGTTATCAGAAAGAGACAGATTAAAACAGCAGTTTGCCCATGGTGGGTTATTGAGTAACGGATGTTTTTTCATCATAAGGGATCTTGTTTAACAAATAGTGGATTAGCCTACCTGAAAGTGTTGATTAATGGCCTGTACTATTATTGGCTAGGGAAGGGAGAGTAGCTTGTTAAGTATAAAGGAAATAGTACTGGGTAGAAGGAGATCCAAAAGGTGGAGCAGAACATGTCTGCCTAGCACAAAAGCAGCAGTCTCTCAAAAGAAAAAAAGAAACATTCAGTGAAAACAGCATTGCAGCAAGCTTGTCTTAACTGTCATTTCCTGCTCAGACCTTGGTGATATCGATATCATCCATGTAAATAAATTCTGCTCCAGCCTCTCTCCTTTGTGTTACGTATACATTTCCTAGTATAAAGTACCTAGTCCACATCATCCCAAGTAATTACCTTTGAACAGGTATGAAAAGTGCTAATACTAGTTCTATGGACTACCAGGAGGTTTTCTAGACAGCATAACCCATATCAGACCTCCTTAAACTAGTCAACATCAACATTTCCACTGAATATGTATCAGAGACCTGGAGAAGAGCTATACATTTTTCCTACACAAGGAAGGCTCCACCATGGACCTTGGGACCTATATACCTAATAATATAATTTGTATCCTTTAAAAAATATGAAATGTAGTGCCATGGATGTCATTAACAAGAGCATAGGAAACTTATGATCCCTAAACCCAAATCAATTTGGATTTGTAAAAGGTAAAATTTCCCTTCTGATCTTAGTTGATTTCATTTAAATAGACCATTAGAATAGGTTAACTTTCTGAACACAGCTAATTTCAATTTAGTTAAACGTGTTTCAGCCATCTACTACTCTGTCATCATCAACAAATTAATCAAACTCAGTAGAGTTCTCTATATTTTCCATCAAATTGCCAACTGTGCCATGGATATCATTAGAATTACTACATATTCTCTTCTAAGATACAATATTAAAGTGCAGTTATGTTACAAAGATCTACCCAAACTTAGCAAAAGAGTTATATCTCAGAGATCAGGGAAGTATCCATGTGACAACAGGCCTTGCTGTGTGTCACTATTAATATAGGTTGAATTTCAAACATGCAAGTATACATAAAATTCTGTATTAAGGCAATATGTTGGTTGCCATATGAAATGTACTGTTTATCTTGTAACTTGTGAAGAATATACATAATTTTACATTAATATACCCATTAGGCATCTGAAGGAGACCATCACTGACCTTTTATCAGATGTTAGGAGTGACATTACTTAGACTACTTTAGGTAATCATGTTACTGTCCATGGACAAAAACATCAGTTTGTATTTAGAGTTATAGAAGTAGTTTATAAAAGTTCTAGAGGTGGGGATTTGCAAGCCTTTTTTAAAGAAACTTGGGTATCTTTGGTTTACATTACTGAGGATGGATCCCTCACAACTTTGAGCCTGAAATTGATTCTTAAAAACATTAGAAAATCATTGAAATAATTCTAAATAAGGTTTTCATTACTGTTTTTATACTAATTTCTAAATTTGTTATTACAGTTTGCATTTTTGTATATACACAGGTTAGTTACAATGATGCTGCTATTTGAATGAAAGTCTTACAAATGGATTTTATGAACAGGCAAATGTCAGACATGCTTTTGTATTTTGGTTGAACTGAATCATGTTAATGATTTAGGATTGAGAAAGTACTGTGCATAAAACCTTTACTATCTGCATATTGTTATTTGTTTTTATCTGAATTAAAAGGTTCTTGACAATATTCATGTGCCTATAATTGTTTTTGGAACTGTATTGTGGATTCTGTGGCATGAATTTACTCATTTGGAATAAAGTTTATAATTTTACTTTCACTGTACTCTTCCCTTATCTGCCCATTAACTACCATAACACTCTTTTGCTATGAACATATTAAAACAAATATCTTAGCCGGAGAGACCTCAGAGGTTTCAGAGCAAAAAAAAAAAAGAAAAAAACAAAACATAAAAACAAACAAACAAGTCACTGGCTTTGGCTACCATGTCTCTTTTATGAATTTTTCCCAGACTCCTCCTTGGTTATCTATGTTTGGTGTTTTGAGCAATAAAAGACAACACTCTCCTAGAACTACTATGTCTTCATAGAACAAATGGTTCCTCAAACACACATTTAAAATACCAAAATCTGTATGAATAAATTAATAGGATACAGTGATGTGATATGTTTTAATCTCAGTTTATTTCCCACCAATAGAATAAAAAACACCTGCATATTAAGCAAATTATCACCTTAGCTACATTCAAGACTAGCATAAATAATTGGACAGATGTTCATAAATTCTCCCTGGAACTACCTTGTATAACCCTCCTTGATGCAGGAGGTAACTCTTGATGTCCTGGGCTCTGGATAGGCTGTTAATGGTCTGATGACTGACTGATTTGCCTATGAACATAAAGATTTGAACCTTTTTGCTGAAATTATAGACATCATTAAAGACATTACGACACTAAGAGGTGAAGAAATGGGGGCTACAGAGCCAGCTTGTGCCTCCAACACATTTAACCATACTGGGGGCATACCTCTCAACTATACAGATTTTCGCATAATGTCTAGATTTTTGCCTCATATTTTTGGTCTGTTCTTTATAAATTTTTTTTTTGGCAAATGACTGGCAAATCATTGCAGATGGAAGTAAGAAAATAATGACAGGCATTTGAGTTTCAGACTTCACACCCTTCAGAAAATTCATGCTAATGGAAAATCTGTTATTCTATCAACTTTCTAAGTTTATAACAGCAATATTTAAAAATTGTCCCTATTTTTGAGCCTTTGTCCCCCCGTTATTTATGGCTTGGTCCAGATGTTTTGTTCTAAGAGGTTGAGAGGTATGACTGGGGGGACAGGAGAGAGGAAGGAGTATTGCAAAGTGAATCTTTGGGAAATATAGCTGCTATAAACAGCAGGAAAATGGAATACCATGCTTTCTATATGGGTGATGATTAGTGAGCACTTGCGTATAAAGGCACTGTCATGGTCCTTTTTTCCAGGTGGTGTCCACCTCCAACTCTGTTATCACCATTAAAGTCAATGAAACACCACAGTGAGCAGCTTGGTGAAAGCTTTTACATTCTGATCAGTAGATTTTACAGAGACATAGATTAAGTTGTTCTACATTTTATGCAGTTCTGAATGTATAACCTGTAAACTGATCAGGTGGAAGGACATACTTTTCAGTAAAATGCTTTTTAGCCATGTATTGTTTGTTTACTCACTATTATTTGCAATGCTTGTGCTTTCAGCTACAGTCTTGTATTTTGATCCCACAGTATGGTGTTGACCTATACAGGACATGAGGAATATAAACATTGCCATACACTGACAGTATTGTGACAATCATTAGAACAATAATAAGATCTGTGTCAATCTGCCATCTGAAATATTTACACTAACAACATATTATCATTCCATTAAGTCAGTGAAAAATATATTTTCTCAAGCAGGGATGCTTTGCTTCTAGGCAGTTAAACAGAAATTTTCAGCACAAAGTGGTCTATACAAAAGATGAAATATATTATTTCCCTTCTCTATCAGATTATATTGGCATAAAAGATAATAATTATGAGAGAAAAGGCCCTTGAAAATTTTAGCCATTATACAGAATGTTACAATACTTTAACAGGCAAAATCAGTTGTCACTTTTTCATTTTGCACAAAATCTTTAAGCCACTGCAGGTTTCACCATCAATCCTGTAGTTATAAGTAACTTAATTAATAATTCAATTTTTCTTGGACAACAGGGACTGTTGAGTATCTCAGTACAAACAAACTAGTACAAACAGTGGGTGATATTTAAGGTCCATGGACCATGGTCTAGACTGGTTTCTGCTGACTCCATATCATAAAATATTAGTGATTTAATGTTTCAACATAAGGGCCTAGGTGGTGATACTTAGAGGTGAACGTAAAGAGGCTTACTGAAGAAAGCATAAGGAATGAGGCTTGGCACAGAATGTAGGATAAGAACCTTTGATCAGTTTCATCATTTGAAATGCTTTGGAGTTTTAAAGACAAAATTATCTAACTAGATTGAAATCCAGCTACTTGCATGCCTTCTGTGTCTACTAAAGTGATTGTTCTGCAAATAGGTGTAAAAGTATTTTTGAGTGATACCAAACTCCTCCCTGGTCTCCCAAAATGAGTATGAACTATCTTTTTCCAAAGCACTGTGTTCAAATAGACTTCTGAGCCCATGATTCAAAAATACCCAGTTCTGAGTTACCATAGGAATCTGAATATCTTCTGAGGTAAGCATCGGCAAGTTCAACAGATGATATAACTCATCCATTGCAAACCATCAATCTCCTTCTGCCCGTATTACTTTAGTATGTAAGCTTGCAGTCAAAATAGATGAATTCAGATCCTATGTCTTTTCTCCCAACCCCTCATCTGATATGCTGATTGTGCATGTCCAGTCCCTTTCTTAGCATTGAACAAAAATACATTAGCCAGAAATCCTCACTTGCAATTTCACAGGCCAAATACAAATCTGAATGGAGTAATCCCAACTCTCCCAACACTAGGGGGTCACTATGAAGTTCTCTTGGTAACTTTGTTTTCTGTGGCAACCAAACAAATTCATGTATTCTCCTCTGCTACATCTGAATAATATGCTTGGGAAAACAGAGGTTAGGGGCTCACCTCAGATATAATAATTTTTAGGAAGGGGAGCAACACATTTCTAGGATATGCTGTTTTTGGTAGTGACAGTCACCATTATAGCTAGTTGTTATCTGGTTGTATCATGGTAAGCTCACCCGAATCCCTTATATATAAGTGTACCAGCCTAACTTCTAAAGAAAGTATCATTCTCAAATGAACTTAAGTTTCTGTTCTATTTGATCTGAGGTGCTGTAATGAATGGGTAGAATCTCAGATTCATTTTCATTGAGTGAATATCCCAAGGTCTCCCCAAAGTCTCTAAGGACAGCCTAAAGTAGGTCTATTGATATATTTTTGGATTTGAAAGAAGGCAATAAGATCACCTGTTTATAGGTTTACCATATGATGCATAGTCTTCATTGTAACTCCTTGTGTATGTATAGTCTTTGTGACAGCTTGTAGCAATGGCTTCATGACCAAGGAAAAGAAAAACAGAAAGTAAGCACCCCTGCTTTATTGCCTTGCCAGTGTGCGGTAATAAAACATAAAAAGGCACGTGTGCATCAAGATTTACTCCTGTGGATGCCCTATGATACAGAAACGTAAGCAAGCTCAGTAAGGATTCTGGAAACTGGAACACACGCAGGGGAACGATGCTGTAATCACGTCTAAACCTGCTGAGTACCTTATCAGAATCCAGACTGATGATAAGGTGAGATTCCATCTTATTAATCATAAACTAAGGGTGGGAGGTTGGCATAATGTTTAAGGTGTTTACCTTACAAACACAAGGTGCAGGGTTTGATTCTCACTTGGAGTAATTGGCTAGGCTGAAAATGGCCCACAAGGGCAGTTAGCCTAGTACTAATCTATGAACCTATGTAATTAAGAATGTAGTCCTAATATACATTGTGAAATAAAAGCCATACCTCTTCTCTCGCAAATGTACACTGGTTAGGTTGCATTATTTTTTTCAGTATTTTTGCATTTATAACACCCATATCTCCATAAGGGTTTTGTAATCAATATTGCGGAGGCATATTGGCCAATATCCAATATAACATATAGATGTACATGACATAATTTGACCTAAGATCTTTGATACCATTCCTCCTGCTGACACCTTACAAAAGTTAAATGCTTTAAAATTCATCCCACATATTGTACAATGGATAGCAAACTGGCTGGAACACAGAAGCCTCACATTAAGAATTGCAGGTGTCTCATCACAAAATATGAACATGACCAGCAGTGTCAAAAATGGGCACAAGCTAAACGAGTGTGGTATAGTTCCTTTTGATAGATGACCCCATCTCTCTTCATACTTTTAAGACAATACACATCAAAAATGAAAAGATAGTCTGGGACCTAGGTACTTATGTTGGTAACTGCCTTCTCTTTTGACCGTCATGCAACAACGGTTGTCAGGAAATCCTTTTATTTAGCCCAGTTAACTGCCAAACAAATATTATCAAAATCGAAAAATGTAATCACTTCCTTATACCAAGTATTGTATAGACTAGTTATCAAGTACAATTACTCCTTTCTGTTGTAGCTCACTAAACATATCAAACAATTGTAAAGATCGAAAGGTTCCTAACTAAAAAGATCACAGACTTAAAGTCCCTCATCTATCAAGAGAAGTTGCAAGATATATCCCTTTATTCAGTATCTTATAGACTTTTGAAGGGAGATCTCTGTCTTGCTACCATTGCACTAGAGAACCAGTTGTCATGGACTTCCTGTTTTTTCCAAGTCCAATATCTCCACAAGTACTAAATTCTGGGACCTAAATCTTCACCAAAATACAGTAAACATGACAGAAGAAGTTTATAACCCAGTGCCCCCCATAAGTATCAATTAAACTTCCCTTTCATGTTAAGCAGTGCAATTCATCATCTTCCTTACACATAAACTAGATGACTGGATGGATATCCACAAACTTACTTGCAGAGTGACTGATATGCCTCGCCTGGGGAAAGGGGGTGCTGCCCGAGGGAGGATACTTGAGTGCAAGACCAGAATGGTCTTGAGGCTCAGTGGCTTTGGAATATCTATGACTCAGTGAATCTGTATGATGACATTTTAATCAATGGTTATTTGGTTGAAGAGTTATTGCATCAGCTGCATGCCACCTTAATGTCTGCAGCTTCTCAACTTCTCATGCTTCTACAGAAACGTCCAGTAGATCTTCTATCATATTCCCAATATCTTTGTGCACTTCCACTGAGAAACCATCTGTCCTTGTTGATTTCCTCTACTTTAAGGTATTTGTCACTAAATGATTTTCATTAAGGGACACTGGAAGACTCTCTTCTGGTATTCCCTTACAATCATCTAGACAGTACACTTAGCTAAAAAAAAACAGTGTATCTTATATTCATCTTCTGATATGGTGTGTGCAGTGACATTATTTATTCCCTGAAAGCATGCAAAGTAACAACCCTCCCATGTTACTTCTACCTACTAAAACTGGGCACTATTTTGT
This sequence comes from Protopterus annectens, assembly GCF_019279795.1. NCBI lineage: Eukaryota > Metazoa > Chordata > Ceratodontiformes > Protopteridae > Protopterus > Protopterus annectens. The sequence goes on along the minus strand of NC_056741.1, from coordinate 667,967,818 downwards.
CCACAATATGCTTTGCTATTTTCTCCTGAATGTGCCATGCTCCTTTAGAGACAGGATCTGACAGCTCCAGCACAAATTTAGCAAATGTTCCTTTGGAGTAGGGACAGCATTTGCTGGTGTAGCATGATATACATCTGCCTTGTACAGGGTTATGGTGCCACAGATAAGAAGTGGGGCACTGAGCAGACCTGGGTTGCCATGGGGATTATCTGAAAAAGCCTGCAAGTGTCACATAAGATCCAAAGATTGTAAGCATCAGTGGCTCTAACCAATAAATTATACTAGTTCTAGTATATGTAACTGAGCTACATGTGAACAACAAATGGAACATCAGTCAATGCTTAAACTGAGTGCCCCTTTGAATGAGCCATAAATCCTATCCTTATCAACATCTTCACCATAGGAGATTACCTTGGTTTATTAAGGAAGTCTAGGTCATCTGAAACCAAAAAATAATTTGAATCATTCACTTCTTTCTCCCAGAAATTATATCTCCTACTCAAGAAAATGGAAAACGTCAACAATGAGCAAATAAACATAGGGTCAGAAACTGGGGACATGTAAGTGGGTCTATGGCAAGCAATACTTTGGTTAAGTAATCTTAGCTGTCACTAGCAATGTACCACATCTTGCTAAGAATTAACCAATTCTAGACTGAACGACTGGTGATTCAACATTGTTATTGCCTCCTCTTGTCTAACAATTGTGGTGAAGCAGCTGTTATAGTGTTTCCAATTTGCTGAACTATGTATACTTTAAGATAGGTGTTTATTTTAAATAGAGCTACAACAGATTTCTGTTTCTTCGAGTATTTAAGAATTTTGCTTCTCCTTATCAAAATTTTAACCCCATTAGTATTAACAGAAAAGTATAATCAGTCACAGCAAAAATATTGAGTACGGAATCCTTGACTTTGGCCCAGGTGACCCAAATTCATTTAATGACTGTGGTGCCTGATGGAGGTAACATGGAAATGGGGTGCCCATGCTGCAGGGAGTGGGTGGGGAAAACCTAGATGCATATGACACAGTCTCTTTGAGGAGGGACAGCAGTGCAAATGTGCAGTCTGTGGATGGGTGACAGACTGAACAAGTAACCTACTGGTGGGAGTCTTTAATACAGGTGTAGAAGTATGCACTCACATGATCAAGGTGTTGTGGGTTTCCATAGTGATAGGGATTAGATATCTCCCTGTCCAGGGGGACGTTAGGCTATTCTAAACACCCTCTTAACTGGGATGCTGGCAAGAGCATAAAGCACTGTCATGTCTGCCTGAATGTGGCTCCCTCTGGGCATATTTGGTCACAATCCTGGGTAAAAATGCCAGTTAGGGGAGTAAGTGGGCTGTGTTCACTTGGAGAAGGCTTGATGTTTGGCAGGCACGGGTCAGAAATGTATAGGACAAATATTGTATGCCATTAGTGCATAATGCAGAAATGTAATCCCAAAGTGTTTTCAGATGCAGTAAACCATTAGTCTTCTCCTAGACAAGATAGGCAGTACACAATCTACTATCATATTTGAACTAATACCATGCTTTCTTAAAAGATAAAGGCATTTATGACCTTTGCCATAAATACCTTCAGCTTTTAAGAAAGCATATAATCAGTTCAAATAAGATTATGGTAATGAAGGGTTGTCCTCACTTATTCAACCTAAGGATTTAATTATTAATGGTTATTTTAATAATAATCAGAATAAAAGATGGAGCGATATTGAGTAACTAGATGAGGAAGACCAATTTTAGGAGGTAAACAGAGAATAAGAAGGATAGAAATGAGAAAAAGTTACCATCCACTATTGCAGGTAGTGAGCCATATTATAATAAGACAAAAAATAGTGTCCTCCTTTTAGGAAATTTCATGTTGAGAAGAATTTGTAAAGTTCTGTTGAGAATGAATTGAGAGTGGGTTACTGTTAGTTGTGTGAGAGGTTTAAAACTGGCTGATATGTTAGAAGAAATCAAAAAGTTGTTTACAAATTCCTCTACTTATGATACAGTTATTATTTTAGCAGGCAACAATGATGTTATTCGCACTAGTATCCAGGTGTTTGAAAAAGTGGTTTCTGAGATGATGACATTAAGTAACTCCCAAGGATTTAAGCTGATACTTAGTAATATATTTCCTAACCTTTATTATGTAGGTGTTAAAAGCAGGTTGCAAGGAACAGTTTAAACATCATATGTACAATTGCACCAATCGGTTCTGTTAAAGTAATGGTTATGTGGGATGATTTAGAAGTTAAAAATAACTGCTTCATTACAGATTGGCTTCACCTGGGCCATGTTGAAAACAGACTACTAGTTGGTAATTCCCTTAGGAAAGTTATTCAACTATTTTAAGGAGCAGTGAGGTGGAGTGGGCAGAAATAAATAAGAGCTTAAATCCCTTGAAATTTTACTTTTGTAATTGTAGAACTTTAAACATCAGAATTGTAGACTTAGATTGTATAATAGCAGGTGAAAAGTATGAATTGTTATATTTCATCGAAACTTGGTTTAATGATTGTAACAAACCTCTAATTTTCAAGCATTTAAAGGATATTGTATGCTTCATTTGAAACACAAAGGTGGTGGTGCATCTGCATATGTGTACTGTAAGTTTGTCAGTTTGTCTCTACTACTATTCATTCTGATAATTTCTTGGAAATTTTGATGGTGAAATTAAGTTTGGCAAATGATGACTGGAGGGAGAGAATCTTCTGTAGAGCACTAAGCTCAGGAAAAGAGCATGATAACAGGTTATGTGGTAGTATCTGTAAATTATTTCGTCGAGGATATGATATAATTATGGGAGACATCAACCTTCCAGGTATTGATTGAAGTGTCCCTTCTACCAAGTCAACTGTCACACAAAACATTAGTGAAAGTTTTATTTTACACAACTATGATCAGATTATTAAATAACCAACCAGGAATGTTAATTTATTTAGATGTTATTTAGTTAAACCGTGGGACTAATTTGATTTTAAGCTGTAATGTCACTGCCCCAGCTGGAAAATCCAATCATTATTCTATGCAGTGTGAAATTATGATTAATAATGAAAATTATGTTAGACCAATTGTACCACTTAGGAAATGTTATAGAACCAACTTTGAGTCTATAAATAAGAAACTTAGCTCTTGGCAGCAGGAGCAGTGGCATAGCTAGAGTGTGTGCCTTCCAGGGCTGTCCTTGAATTTGCTGCCATTATACCCTGACACAATCATGGTCAAATGGGGCCCCCCATACACAGCCCCCCTGCATCCATTCCAGTGTCCCATTACCATTTACCATAAACACTGTAATGTGCAAACTGTTTTATGCTTTACTTCTACATTGATTATTTGGATTTAATTTAAAACTTTTATTTTAAATTGTATAGCACAAACACTAATAGACATCTGCTAAACAAAGCAATACAGTCTCATAATGAAAACAGACTTAGCATTAAAACTTATCTGCCCTTGAAACTCACATTCATTGAAACAGCATAAAAATCCACATTCAAAGAAAACTTCATATGGCCAGTGGTGGATGAAGTTTACCTTTGGGCTGTTTTCAAATTATAGGCCCCTTGCACACATATATAGGACCATGCAAACATGCATGTGTTCTTTGATTCACTTTCCTGATTGTATTAAATTATATTCCTTGTATAATACAGCAGACTTTTTTAGAGTATGTTTTAAATTTATTGTTATGGACATTTTTCCAGTCAGCAATGAAACAAAAGGTATGAACCAATAATGGTAAAACTGACCAATTCAGAACATTTCCATCATAAAAGTCTACTCAAACATCTGTCCTTACAATCCACCAATATCAGTAAATATGCACAATCTCTGCAGAAGTAAAAGTCATCTGAATAATTCCACATTAAAGAGATCTGTAACTAATGAAGAGGTTGCTGTTAGCAGACAACTTTATATTTCATTGTTTCATCTACAAATAAAGTGTCTGCTGCTCTTGAAAAATAAATTGCTTATGTTACATTAAAAAATAAGCCGGTAATATTGCAATAAGGATGGATCATAAATTGATAACATACCCTAGCTTATGTCACTGAGTGGGAGGGGCAACTTAGAAGGAAAGCAAATTGTAGAAAAGTGGGATACATTTCTTTGGTAAATTAATGTTATAATAAACAGATTTGAACCTTTTGGTAGGGCCAGTCATCACAACAAACATTTCCATCCATGGTGGACAAAAAAGTTAGCACATCTGAAAAATAAAACAATGGCCTTTGGAAGAAGTACAAATGTATTCAGTGTGCCTCCATCAAATATAGTTATAATATTGAAAAAAATACTTGAGGGGTTTACTTCTGAAAATTAGAACTGGCTATGAAAACAATTAGCCTAGAATATTAAAATGAATAAAAAGGCCATATTCAAGCATCTAAGATGCTTTAGGAAAGAAAATACCCCCCCCCCCATTAATAATATAGTATGGGGATTCTGCTATTACAGAAATAAACCCCTCAAGGATTTTTTTCAAGTTGGGAGGTAGTGGAGGGAAGGGGTTTTGCAGACCTGACAAAAGTTGGTGTGGGTGGAGGGACGTTAGGCATTCACTCCTCAATAGCTCCCCTTCCCCACTTCGAACCAGTGGAGGTGGTCATGACTCTGCTTTCACCTCTGCAGCTTATTCTGGTACAATACCTACAGTAATGTGACTGTGGCCCACTCTGCTGCTTAGCCTTGTAAACCTCTTTACCATCTTCATGAACAAGATCAAAATGCATATAGACCTCAAAATAAGGGAGCTGCTACTCCCACACTTGCATAGAGGATAGTCCGTTCTTTTCCATCAGCAAATTACTTTTGAATGTACCTTGTTGTGCTTTTTTAGGTAGGAGCAGAGTATGATGAAAATGTCATAGCTGGGACATCTTGAGTACTGTGATACATATTATGACTAATAAAAAGATGGGCATCTATTTTCCTTCCTCTTCCTCCTCACTGTTAATTGTCATTCCAACAGAACATAGAATAGAACTGTCCTATAACTAAAATGCAACCACAACTAGTCATTTGGACATGCATGTATATATATTTTTAAAGTTTTCCATGCCGACTTCAGTTATGTACTGAGCTTTCCATACTTCAGTTTGTCAGTTATAGACTTATTAATTTGAAATATTTATTACTAAAATGCAACTTTGCTGTAGTATGTGTAACTTTTGCTGCTGACTCAATATGGTTGTCAATCTTATCACAAAACAATGGTGTTTTCTCCTGCTGGCTTAGAGCAAACAGGTTTTACTCAAAAGGAAAACAGTCAGGAAGTTGCCATTCATCAGTGTAAAAAGCCTGAGAAGGGTTTGTTCAACACATCCTGTCTGCTTCTGCATGGATTTTTGCTAGGTGATCAGGTTTCTTCTTGCTTCAGACTGTGTTGTTGGTGAATTGACAATTCTCCTTATAGCCCACAGGTTTGCATACTCTGTATTTTTCATTGTATGTTTGCTTGTCTGGCTGGAGTTTTGTTAATGATAAGTTTGACTAACTTGCACTCATTCATTACCCATAATATGACCTAACTCCCGTATGTTACTGAACTGAATTAATCAGAGAGAATGAATGAATAAATGCGTGAACATTAGTGAGTCCCACTTAAATACGGTCCATGTCTATTTTATAATGCAACAATCATACGGCAACTGGATTTGCATAAAATAAAAATATATGCAACAAAAATTTACATTTTTCACCTAAGAAATGTTAGATTTGTGTTATCTTTTTGCATTTATCTGTGTGTGTATCAAATAGCAGTGTTTGCTAATTACAGGAGAGATTAATGCAGAATAATATGAAAGTTAACATTGAACTTTGGGAAAACTAAAGTTATAATAGACTGGTTTTGTTACAATGGTTTGTTGCTAGTGTAATGTGATCAAATGTATAAATTAATTATAAGGAAATCAAAAGATAAATACATGTTCCAAGGAACAATAGATAAATGCCTCAGTTTATAAATTTGTTTCATAATGTCTTTTTTCATTTCATTGTCAGCTTAAATGCAGTGAACTTGTACAGGAAATTACGCAACTGAATGACCGAGTCTTAACCACACTTGTACGTTATCGTACAGATGAAGCTGTTTTTGCAAGAGTATAATATGTTCACATCTCTGGTTATCCTCCTATTTTACATAACAAACATAACCAACGCTATGGGCTCCCCAAGGTGCTGTTGTGCATGGATATCACATTATATCATGTTGTGCGGATTGGTACTTTTGTATTTACATGTAAGAGGTATGCCAGTGATCTTTTATAGTAAGATTGTACTAGGATCATTTGTTAATTCCTGCAGTTTCAATAGATGAGTACCCCCTTTTGATGAAAACAAAGTGATCCATTATTAAAGAAATGTAAATTGATTTTATAGGGTAACTTAGCAGCTCCTATAACACACTGTTTAAACTATTTAAATTGTGTTTCATTTTTCAGTCCTAGAAACACAACCTGTACAGCATCCTCACCTTATTGTAGCAAACACTGGACAGTCTGTCAGCCTAAGCTGTATCGTTCAAAGTGGTGTTGAGCATTGTTATGACATGGTGTGGTACATCCAGCAACATTCAAAAGCTTTGAAGAGGCTGATGACAAAAGAAAGGTTTTACTTTGAACGTGAGCATACAAAACGAAACTGTGCTTTAACAATTAACAATTTAGAAAAAAATGACTCTGGGATGTATTTTTGCTCTGGCTGTAGCCCTTTGTTTAGTTATTTTGGAAATGGGACACGGCTTATTGTTATAGGTAAGAAACACGCTTTCAGTATGTTGATATGCATTGGTAATGAAATAACTATTTCCCTAGTGCGATTTTGTTTCCTGTAGTATTGCTAAAAATGTATGTCACTGCCTTTGAGAAGCTGTAACATTAGCAGATTATCCAATGGATTTCTATTTGTATGTGAAGTACCATAAATGTAATAACATTTTTCAGACCTTATCAGACATCACTGCATTGTTTGTTTGTGCGTCGCATAAAAGTTTTTTTGCTTAGGACCCATAATATAGTATTAAATGATGGATACTATGCCATTAAACTAATCATAGAATATAGGAATTATACATGGCATATCTTATGAAGAGAAATATTTCCTATAATTAATGCCAGGAAACAAAAGTTTGGCTTTCACGCAATTAAGTAACACATCATGATACTGATTAATCATGGCAATGTATCCAAATTGCTTGCAATGATCACTCTGTTTATGACCACTCTACTCAAAAAATGCAGATGATCAGATCTGATAATTATGGAGTCAGTAACCAAAATATCTGTGCAAATGTAAAATGAAAATTTTTTTCAGTCTAATGTGGCACATTTGCTGCATTACTTCTTCATCTTTCGGCTTTTTCCCTATTACCATGAAATGCATGCTGCAAGCACATAGTTTCATCTTATTTACTTATTTGCATACTAATAATACTTAACTAGATGCTAAAACCATGGAAATGTAACATTTATTAGAAAATAAACTTATTAGTTGAACGTTCACCTTAAAAAAGTAGAAAAAAAACAAGAAACACTTGCAGATTGCATTTCTTTTGCTGACTGAATGCTCTGGATGTCACTGAAAATGGAGATTTCTCATTGCTTGTTGGGTATAATGACTTGGTTAAAATGTCAATGGGCACACTCCTCTGAAGGAGGCTTTTAAGAGATTATCCCTCATGAAAAAATACTATTATATCATTTTGAAAGTTTCAGGATCTGGGGAGGCAATTTCATGGAACCTGCTATTAGTTAGGTTATATTCTTTTGATCACCATTTGATCACTACAGATCAGTAAAAATATATGTGTGAAAGAAAAGTAATTGCTGCATCCTAGTTCACAGAATGTCACGCTTGAATTAGAGCTGTTTGATTTTGCTTCTTTCAATTTGCCTGTTTGCTACTTGTGGAATGGCGTGACACACCACTGCAGAAAGCTGTACCCTCAGGGACACACTGTGAGAATTATAAAGTGTTTTTGGAAATTCTACTCAGGAAAGTACTCATTTATTTTGCACTTAAAGTCACCATGCTGCAAATTGCATTTTTATTTCTTTCTTAATTTATCTGGATTATAAAGCCAACCTAGCAAACTAGCAAAACTAGCAGCTAACAACCTCCCAGTTGAGTACCTTAAAATTGCAGCTGAAGCCCTAGCCTACCCAGTTGCAATCCTGATTAACCAATCTTTATCTGAAAGCTATGTCCCTTCCTAATGGAAAATATCCCACATTATCCCCCTCCACAAAGGTGGGCCCTCCACAGAATTCACCAACTACCAGCTCATAGCAATTCTGTCTCCTCTAGCAAAAATACTTGAGCGATGCATTCACTCTCAGGTTCTAGGCTACCTCCTTGCTGACAACCTTCTGTCTAACACACAGCATGTTTCCGACCATACCACAGCACAGCCACTGCCTTACTTGCTTTCACTAATACAATCCTTCAACATAAAAACAATGGTTATTTCAGCTCTGCAACTTTCCTAGACCTATCTAAAGCATTCAACATGGTCTTTCATAAACAACTCATCACTGTCCTCAATACTTTATCCTTCTCTCAATCTGACACAAACTGGTTCCAGAGCTACCTGATTGACTGCCATCAATCCATTGTTTGACATAATGATATATCCCCCCAACTCCCTGTCTCAATAGGTGTTCCCCAAGGATCCATCCTTGGACCCTTACTCTTCTCCATATTCACTAATAATCTAGCCTCTGCTACCAAACAAGCCACGCTCATACAGTACGCAGATGATTCCACAATCATCTGCTCAGCCCACTCGCTACCTAAACTTCAAAAGACCACACAGGAAACCTTTTTTTTTCAGTTGAAACTTGACTTTCAGGTGCACAATTAATACTTAACCCAAACAAAACAAAACTCCTCATCTTCCAACCCATCAAACACAATCTAACCACCCACCAATTTAATTTTAAAGCCAATGACAACACCATTATCCCCCCAATAGACCACACCAAACTGCTTGGAATTGAAATTGACAATAACCTCAAGTTTGACATCGACATCTCGTTAACCATAAAAAAGTACACAAAAAAACTAGGAGCTTTATACTAAAATAAGCAATTCCTTACCAAAACAGCCACGATTTCAGTTGTAAATAGCCACCTTATTTCCACCCTACTCTATGCCTCTCCAATATTTGCCAACCTAAGGCAAAGTGAGTTAGGTAAACTCAAAGCTTGCTACAACAAAATAGCAAGGTTTGCCACTGGCGCAAACTACAGTAGCCACCACTGCACCTCACTTACTGAACTAGGCTGGCTAGAACTCCTTCACCTTCTTCAATGGTACCACCTCTCACTCGCCCACAAACTACTAAATCATCCTCTAAAAGTCCCCTCCCTCCAAAATCTACTCCATCCCTATCATACCACCAGACCATGAGGCTCCAGCAACAAAAATCAATTGCAGGTAACTAAAATCAGGAACTCTGCTGGAGAAGCTCTCTTCTCCTACTCCATAGCAAAATTATGGAATACCCTTCCTCACACTATAACGTCTGTGTCATCATGCACTAACTTCAAAGCTGCTCTAAAATCTCATCTAAAAGAGCACTGGGCATGCCCCTGTAACAAACCTGTCTAACAACTCTACCACAACCTCTCTAATCCCTTTCTTCCACCCCTCTAACTACCTTGGATTGCAGCCAAATACATTGCTTGTAAACCTATATCTCAGCTGCAATCTTAGCCACTGTTATTCAAGGCTAATAGCTTATAGCTCAACTATTAAAATACTTGCTAGTCTTTATGGCACCAATGATATAAGTGTTGTACCATTTAAGTAAATAATTTCATTTTGAACTATAACTGTTTACTACTATTGTTAAACAAAACTTACCTATACTTCTTGTAACTTGTAATTAATTGTTGTTTTTATTGTGGGGCTTTTCTCCCCGGGCCTCCACTGAAAAAGGACATGTGTCCAGTTGGATTTTCCTGGTCAACAAATGTAAATAAATAAATAAATAAATAAAATAACCTATAAAAAGCTTTTTTTTTTGGCCACATTGGGTGTGTGTGTATGTGTGTGTGTCATAAGATGGCTGGCAGTACTGATTTTGAAGAAAAGCTGAAGTTGCATTAACTACCTACTATTCAGCTACAACTCACTTGGTGTTACACTCAGCACCACTCCACACAGTAAATAGCAAACAAACAAAATAGAAAGAACCAATCACAAGTAGCTCTGATTTCAGCCCATAGTACTCAATGATGTAGAAAATGCCTCCATTAATCTTCTTTCACCACAAAAACCACTACCTTCTCTAAGATGCCAGTAGGGCTGAGGTTTGGGCCCTCCTACTTGGCATTTACTTCTCAGACCTTCAGGTCAGCACTTCTGGCCTATTGTTTAATTAAGTTTTAAGAGAACTGTAAATTAGATGTTGCTGTTCAATCCTCAACTGAATCATAATTGTTCTAACATGGGTTAGACTATGTTAACGATTGATGAAAGGTCAATGATATTGAATATTACATAAAAATGTAGCATAGTTCATTTTGGTAAACAAAACAATTTCACTTACCATATAGGTGATACAACCCTCAGATCAGGCACTTTTGTAAGGGTTTTAGGCAATCTTGTTGATGCATCCTTATTATTTGACTAGGATGTCTCCACTGTATTTTAGAAAGCCTTTTATCTGGCTCATCTAATTTCCAAAGGCATCTCCACTAGATCCAAATCTTATCAGACGCAATACTGAATATAATGTACCTTTTGTCATGTATTTGTCTAAATATATCACACAATGTGAGGCATCTCAGAGATCAATAATTAAAAAGATAAATGGCCTTAACAATCTTAATAATCAGGAAAGACTGTCATCCCTTTTTCTGCACTCAGTCTCTTACAGACTACTTCATGGAGATCTGTGCCTAACATCTGAAATCATGAAAGATCTGGCCCTATTTGACCTTCAATTCCTTTGCATATTAATGGTACCTCAAATACTCAGTTAAAAGAAATAAACCTTGATCAGCAGTTAAATAAGACACATTGGAGTGATAGATTCATATCCCAAAATAAATAAAAAATAAAAATAAAACTGGTTCAAAAATAAGGAAAGTACCCCCTCCTTGCCTGGGTCTTGTGCTTACTGTGTCTTTAGGTCTGTTGAAAACTGTAGTGGAACTTTTTTTTTTGTTTGCCAGGGACCACGACCTTCAAGACTGATAACTAGAGACACAAATAGGGAGGTTTCTGAACCTCAGTTACTTTGGGTAAGATACATTTTGAATTTATACCATGTTTTCAGATCCCTCTCCATGATCCTACAAGACCATACACAATTCCTGGCATTCCTAGAAAGTATCCCTATAAGAAAAAAACTCAGTAACTCTTAGCAAATTCAACTAGCCGTGCATAGACTGGAAAATCTTCACCTCTAATGTAGGCTGTGGCCAAGATTTTTTAGATTGGGTAACAAAAATTACCTTGATCAAATGGTCCTGAAATACACCAAAAGTATTCTTTATCTGTTTCTTAATAATAAAGTTCCTACATGCTGAAACCCCCTGGTCTGCCCCTCACTGGTTTTGCCAGTCCATCAACTGATGACATTTAATCTCAGAGCTACAACTCTCCTAGTAACCAGCACTATTCTCTTTCGAGACTATAAAAAAGCAAGACTTTTCCCACAATTTATCCATTGGTGTCCACATTACTCCCATTAGACTAGTAGCCTCGTTTCAGGTGAAACTCAATGCGGTATTTATATAGGTCTATATTATTTCAGTGACAATTCAGTTCAGCGAACAGCATTTTCAGTTCACTTACACCGAACATGCCTTTCATCGAACTGTTCATACTGAGATCAAGATACAGTGAGGATCGGGAAATTTTCCCTTTTCCCATTGTTGTGCGATCTGCTCACAGCTCCCCAAAAGAGCAGATTTCGATGAATGTCATTTCTGATAAAATGTCGTTTGCTGTACTGTCAATTCTCTGAAGTGATGCAGACTCGTTTATACTATTGGGGAAATTTGACCAGGGCATTGTGGAGCTTTCCCTACTCTTTTCGAGAGGTGCTGTGGGATCTATTACATCCACTTGAGTTGCCACCAACTCAAGCAGATGCCTCAGTTTAACATCTCATCCAAAGAAATGAACAGTCAGGGATTCAGCACCCCCTTTATGCTACCCAGCTGTATCAGTAATCAGTCTAGTTGGCATGGGAATAGAACCCACAGCCTTCAGGCACCAAAGGCAAATGTGCTACCTGTTGCACTACAAATGCTGCATTGATATTATCACAGATGAAGTTGAACATGCAGTGAGTTAGACTAATGTTTTTTATGTTCATTCAGACAAAGGTATTAAGCTTTCAGTCCCTGTTAGAACCTAATACTAAAAGAAATTTACATTTAAACTAACTGGTGTTCAGTCAGCATAAATAAACTTTATAACAGCAGCAAGAAACTCCTCAAAACACTCAGTAGACCCAGAACTCACCACTATGAGGACAATGTAAAAAATCTCACTAAGAGACTGAAGGGCTCTATAAAGGCTGGCAAAGCATTCCATAAACCATGGTTAGAATCTTAGGCCAAGATTAACTACAATTAATTTTTCAGATATGTTAGAAAGCTAAGAAACAATCCATAACACTGTTCTGAAATTTTCTACAAAGGGGCTCCCTTTTCTAACCCTAATGAGATTACAGATACACTGGTCAACAAGTATACTAACAATTTCTGCCTTGAAAATTCCATCCCATCTCCAATCATCCCTGACTCCCTCCATCCTCTACCATTACAGTGGAACATGTCCTTAAAGTGCTTTCAAAAACCAAAAAGCACTTCCTCTATGGGTCCTGGTAACATACTGGGTTGTCTAATAAACAGTGTCAAACATGCCCTTGTCAAAGCCTAGCTAAAGGCTATGTTTCCAAATCCTGGTGCACTGTTGTTTTGATCTCCCTTTACACAGGGGATACATTACTGAACCTGAAAATTACAGTCCTTTCAGCCTAATCAGTCAGATATATAAAGCCATGGAAAGCATTATTACTGGCGTCATTAATTATGATATGAAAAATCTCATTAGCTTGACTCACAACAATTTGACTTCATAAAAGGTAGACTGTGCCTGTTAAATCTTGTTAACTTCTTTGAGAAGGTCACTCGAGAGGTTGACAGTGGTAATGCTGTTCATGATACTTATCTTAGTCTGGCAAAGGCATTCAATACCACAAGAAGGAATTGTAAAGTAGCTATTGGACTTAAACCTAGATCTCCATGTAGAAAGATGGCTATTCAACTGGCTTTTTGGCAGAAGGCACATTGTCCATGTAGCATGTACCTTCTCAATCAGAGAGGGGGTGACCAGAATGTTACCCAGAGGTCTGTGCTTGGTCTACTTATGTTCAGCATTTATTTCTTTGACCTCAAACCTAAAAAGCAGGAGCCAGTGCCATGGCACAGAGGGATAACATTTTAACTACAGCCCAGTTGCCCTGCATTTGATTAGCGGCTTGTGTGCCTGAGGTACAGCCAGGGAGAGCCAGGCATGCCTATCTCAAGTGGGAGAGACACTCATCTCGACACTCCTTGAGGGAAGGCATGGTCCATTAAAAAGAGAGTAGTCCTCGGACAGTTTCAGGGATAAGTCTAGGGTAGGGCAGAGGGACAAAGACCATAGGTCATAACACACACACACACACACACACACACACACACACACACACACACACACACACACACACACACACACACACAAATTTCTCTTCCTTTCAGAAGCATTTGCTGGTGAGGCCCCACTCCAGAATCAGTAATAAGGCCAAGGCATGGAAGGAGGAGTTGGTAGACCTGGTGACTGAAAAGGGTGCTGGAAGATATAAAGCAATGAAAGGAGAGAGAAAAAAATTGTAAAGCAGGACTTCTGGTTGACCAAATCTACAGATGATTGCAAACTGGGTATAATTGTCAAAACCCTTGAAGATATTAATGCCCTTCAAAAATGAGCTTACACGAGTAAACACTTGGATCATGTATAAAGCACTGAAACTAAACAATGATAATATAGCAATAATCCACGCCTGGGTGTGGGTAATGCTGGATTTACCCACGGTTGGCGTGGTTTGGTCACACGGGTGAAGCCCGAGTAGCCAAACAATGCCAACCATGGGTAAATCCAGCATTACCCACACCCAGAAGTGGGTTATTGCTATTATACAATGACATTATTTAAGAAAAAAAATAATAATTTTTCTTAAATAATTGCATTGTATAATGCCTCCTTGCTGCCCTTCCGCAGCTGTCTGGTATTCTGCGGCAGTTCTGATGTACTGCGCATGCGTATGCCTATGCAGTACACCAGAGCTGTGGGCAAAAGCAACGGAGAAAGCAAGATCTCCATTGCTTTTTACTGTTTCGCTATGTTAAATGAGTTTAACATAGCGAGACAGCTTTTAAAAAAAGCAATGGAGAATCTCTGTTGCTTATTTTAAAGCTGACTCGCTACGTTAAACCCATTTAACATAGCGAGACAGTTTTGAAAAAAGCAATGGAGAAAGCAAGATCTCTGTTGCTTTTTACAAACTGTTTTGCTATGTTAAATGGGTTTAACAAAGCAAGATAGCTTTAAAATAAGCAACGGAGATCTCTGTTGCTTTTTTTAAACCTGTCTCGCTATGTTAAACTCCTTAAACATAGCGAGACAGTGTTTTAAAAAAAACTTATACTCATGGAAAAAGTCCGGGCTACCGGACCTTTTTCCATTAGTATAAGTCGATTGGTCAGCGTGCATGTTTTGGAATATTAATGGGGGGGGGGTCATGGTATAATAAGTATTTTTTACCCCTTTCAGGAAACAATAATTCTATGCAGCCATCATCATTGATAACCCACCACTATCAAGTAAAACAGTAGTTAGAGTTCTGGCCATCTGATTAAATAATTTCCTGTCCATTGATCAGCATGTGGCTACTGTATCCAGCATATCTCTCAACCTCTTATCACAAAAAACCTGGGCAAAGCCAAAAATAATGGGGGGACAAAGACCCAAAAATTTAAATATTAAATATTACTCTTATAAGCTTCGGAAGTTGCTAGAATAAAAGGTCTCATGTTACAATGCATTTTCTGAAGGTGTTTCATCTAAATCCAACAAAGTGATAGTTCCCCTATATTCAGCTGTGCCCCAATCAAATTGTCAAAGTTTCAAAACTTCAAAAGTCATATGATTGGGACCATATGATCTAAGTTTTGAAACTTATGGAGATTGCGGTACAAAGTGGAACAGGAAATGTACCCTTTTCTGCAATGTAGTGCAATCTCATAGTTGTTATATTTAATTAGCAGGGGGTGTTGGTAGTGTAGGGGGGCTTTCCCCACTGCAAAAACATTAAAATAGATTTTTTTGTTTTTTAAATGTTAAAAGTTCAGAAACTTTGATCATATCATCTCGGTCATATGAATTTCAAAGTTGCGAAACTTCGATAATCTGACATAGATCCATTTAGCTGCGGTCAGATCCATTATAGAATATAATCCACTGTTGTATTCCTGTAGGTATTTTGCAGGTGGACAGCTAACCAAAGTAGAATATACACATTGTCAAAATCAAGTAATAAAAACATGAAACAATCCTTCTTTGAGCTTTAAGTTGTCCTGTATTCAAAGTAATGAGCACTTTTATATGCCAGACTTCATCAGATATAAATTTCTTTATGATTTTATTACTTGATTTGGAGAACATGTACCTACACTCAACATGCCTGAAAAATACCTACAGGAATACAACAGTTGATTACTTCAAACAAAAAGGATTTTCCTCTTCTTTTTATTTGTTGGTCCTAGGGAAAACCAGTGACTTCATTGGGTTTGTGGAGCCTATAATCTACTCCACATTAAGTAGCCAAAATGTGTTTATTTACACATTATAGAATATATTATGTCTTTTGGAAAGTACCCCACTAAATACATCAAAAACTGGAAAAGCCTCAGAGATTCCCAACCAAAATTATCTCTGTTCTCTTGAATTACAGTTACCAGAAGAGACTGAAAGCCTTGTCCCTATTCTCTGTCTTAAAGATTCCTGAGGGATAATTTGTGCCTTGCTTACTGCACCCTTAGGAGTCATGTTATCCTTCACCTCCTTTTTCTTAATAAGTGTAACAGAGCAGCTAACACTAGAACCAGAGATCTTAGCCAATGTCAGAATTTAAATGAAAAATGCTGTAGGGATAGCTTTATCACACAGTCATCATCCCTGCTCTGTAACAAATCTCTACAAGTCAAGCAATGTGACTCATTGTCTTTCTTCTGAGATATCCTGGGTGACTGAATGAGTACCCTTAAATTTACACCCCGATTAGCAAGCCTCAATCTCCGTTATAAAGGAGGTAAAGTCTGAGGGTGGTTATTTGACAAGGTGCAATGGTCATCACATTGATTTGGCATATAGGATAAATAATCATCTTGTTTTCTGTATATATTGCATAACTCTTATTTGACATCACAATATTTTGTTTAAGTTCCTTTTCATGTGTACATTATCAAATAAGATATAAAGTATGCCAGATTAAGATGAAAGGGCACACTGGCAGCCTATGAACAACAGCTGCAGCTGTAATTTCATAGTATGCAAAAATATCCAGAAGAGTGGGATTATTCTACAGAAGTGCTGTTTAAGCAACTTTCTCATTTTGTTCATGCTTGTTATTTTTTGGCAGTGTGTCTGTATGTGTGTGTGTGTGTGTGTGTGTGTGTGTGTGTGTGTGTGTGTGTGTGTGTGTGTGTGTGTGTGTGTGTGTGTGTCTATGTGTATATGTGTGTCTGGGCATGTGTGTTTGTGAAGAGTTTTAAATGAAGCCTTCATTTTACTGAATACCATCACAGTGGATTCTGTCTAGCAAAATTAAAGTTTTGATTTTGTGTTGTAAGTAATGCTCATATTGTCTGGTTAAATTGTACTGCTTACACAATAGCAGGAAGTAAGACATTTCTAAAACTGTTTCCAGTCAACCTTGTTTATAATTATAAGCCATTTCTTAAATATACTGTGAGGTTAAGAGGCTACTGTCTAACCTGTGACAGATTAACCTGGTGTGGTGACTTATAGACTACTTCATAGAGGTTGTGGCAAACCATCAAGGAGGTAGGATACCACCTCGGCTGTTCTTGACAAGGGTAAAGAAACATTAGCCTGTAAACATTGATAAGAGGTGGTAAAACCCTTTGTAGAAATTCTGAATATGTTGAGCATATCCAGAAACAGACAATGACTACAGGAGTGCATCCAATGTAGGAGGAATTTTTCTTCTCCTCCATCTTGTGTCATTCTTTCTGACCATCTAGTGCACCTGTCCATTGTTGTGTCTACTTGCTCCTCCTTCCGCCCCTGGACTTTTCTGAGTGAACTGTGCTGGTGTGTATCTTAAGGATGACTTGGAGGTACTACTAATAACTGTTTGCTGAGGAGATTATGACCTACCCTTATTTCCTTAACCCCCAATCCTGTTTTCATCAGTGTGTTTAGAGGCTACTCTCCTCTGTGGACCACATATCCCCTTAGGAAATGTTTCTGACAAATACCCTCCCCTTGGATGGGTACACCTACCCCTTCCTGCCAGCACATCAGACAGCCGAGCCGCTAATGAAACCCAGATCATTGGGATGTATTTAGGGCTTTATCCCTCTACACCATGGCTCTCCCTAATGCAGAAGGAAATGTTGACACCACCATATAATCATAGATAACACTCTTTTTTATTAATTTTTATGTAGAAGGCTGGAACGGTACATCTGGCTTCGCAAACTGTAGTAGTGGCATCATTTTCATGAAATGGGACAAGAAGGTGTATTTCTGGTATAAAGAAATTATATTTCTTAGAAGCATTGGAAATCAGTATGCTGCAAAAAAAAACTTCATTCAATGGTTAAGCATCTGATTCAGGAAGGGTAAAATATGAATTATCTGCTCTGCACATGGATGTCCTTGCAAATCTATATATGAGGGTCATGGGAGGCTACCATACAGTCTACATGTATTTATGAACTCTGTAAAAACATATGATCATGTACCTCAGAATACCTTGTTGAAAACACTGTAACATTACTGGGCCTATATCCGCTGCTATGCCATTCAAGAATGTATTTGTGGAGTAAGAGTTGTGTCTATACTGCTGGAACTAAATGAAAATATACTCAAGAAAATATTGGACCCTGTCAAGGGTGTATTTTGCCTCTCCTCCAGTTTGTGCTTTTCATGGACATGATGTCAAGCTACAAGTAAAGTTCAGAAAGTATACAGTCTCAGGATGGTGGCATGGTATCAGCCCTTCTTGATAATGATGGTTCATTAACCTTATGTTACTGTTATCTCCAGCATGCAATGGGGTGACTCGTTGCTTAGCATGAAGTGTTCAGCATAAACATCAGTGCATTCAAGGTCATGGTTATGTCTTGGAAGAGGATAGATTGCTATGTGTAACTGAGGAATTAGCGGGTAACTCAGACCCTTGGTAGGATCCAATGTCATGTTTATAAAGAAGGGTAGTAGATTGATTGTGGTAGCCGCAATACTGCAGGCATTGTACATGATTATGGTGGTGAAGACAGAGCTTATTAATAGGATGCAGCTCTCAGTTTACCTTTAGTCTATATCCACATCCTCACTTGTGGTCATAAATTTTGTGTTGTGACCATAAGGATGAAATCATAGATACAATTGATAAACATGAAGTTCCTTCACAGGTAACTGGATTCACTGTGCAATACAGTGTAGGGACATGGCAATCCAGAAGGGTCACAGAGTACAGCTACTACTCCTCTACAGTGAAAGCAGTCAGTTAAAGAGATTTGGTAACTTTGTGAGGATTTGCCTTGAGCACTTCCCATATGAGGCATACCAGGCACAGCCCATGAGGTCATGGAATAGCTGCAGGACATGTTGATAAGATTAGATCTCATGGTTGATCTGAAATGCTTGTAGATCCCACAGATGAGGTGGATGGTGCTTGGAATAGGAAAATCTGATTTAGTTTTCTCAGATTACTACAACAATGATTCTTGCAAGGACAAGTAGTTTAAGAATTAGAGGACGGCTAGAATAGATGGCAGTTAGTATGGCCCTGGTATGAAGGAGAACAAAAATAGCTGAAATACAAAAATTAACAAATGCTGTGTCAGTGCCATAGCAGGCAGACAAAGCCCTAACTATGCCCCCAGGCAACCCAGGTTTGATTACCAGCTTGGGTGTTTGACTAACTGGTAAGGCTGGATGGGTGTGCCTTTCTGGCATGTGGGGAGGGTGGATTTCATGCACAGGCACACAAAGTGGGTGGATCTTCCTGGCACAGGCTACAGAGTGTTTTCTGAAGAGTGGGAGGGGTGCCTTGCATGTCCCCTTGCAGGTTGACATTTGCATCTGCTGGTAGAAACTGGTAGGTTAAAAATAAAAATACTCCCACAACAGAAATATGACTTGTGGTCCTTGGATGCCTTAATCTTCTTGGCAGCCCTAACATGATCAGACTGAGTCCATGGGAGACTAGTAGTGGAATGAAGACCCAAAAAAGGTTGGAATCACCAGGATACACTGATGGTTAGCTGGATGGAAGTAAAATACGGAAAATAATTTGTAAAAAATTAACATATGCCATAATGGAGTAAAAAACATTATCATCTCATTGTAGAGGTCAAAGAAATCAAATTATGCTGTCTCAAAGACTGCTATTACAGAATCCATCAGTTATATCACTCTACTCAAGGATAAAGGACTTATTTACAGGGATGCAGGACAGCTAGAGGAAATAAAGACAGATGAAATTCAGTTTTAAATAAAATACCATTTGGGTTAGAAGCTGAAGGAGACTGACAACTGTTCTTGATTCAGTGGCATATTACATTTTGGGGCCTCTGAAAATGCTGATAGTTCAAAAATGGTTGCATTTTTTTGGGTGCAGTGAATGCTACATGCTATCATTTATTCTTTTTGAAATCAGGGAAAAGTAACTGACTATGATGTTTGCAGATGACATTGTGATCTGCGATGAGTAGGGGCCAGGTTGAGGAGACCCTGGAGAGGTGGAGATATGCTCTAGAGAGGAGAGGAATGAAGGTCAGCAGAACTAAAACAGAATATATGTGTGTGAATGAGATGGAGGATAGAGGAATGGTGAGGATGCAGGGAGTAGAGTTAGTTAAGGTGGATGAGTTTAAGTACTTGGGATCAACAGTTCAGAGTAATGGTGAGTGTGGAAGAGAGGTGAAGAAGAGAGTACAGGCAGGGTGGAATGGGTGGAGAAGAATGTCAGGAGTGATTTGTGACAGATGGGTACCTGTAAGAGTGAAAGGGAAGGTCTACAAGAGGGTAGTGAGACCAGCTATGTTATATAGGTTGGAGAAGGTGGCATTGACAAAAAGGCAGAGTCAGAGCTGGACATGGCAGAGTTAAAGATATTAAGATTTGCACTGGGTGTGACAAAGATGGACAGGATTAATAATCAGTATATTAGAGGGTCAGCTCAGGTTGGACGGTTTGGAGACAAAGCCAGAGAGGTGAGATTGCGTTGGTTTAGACATGTGCTGAGGAGGGATGCTGGGTATATTGGGAAAAAGATGCTAAGGATGGAGGTGCCAGGTAAAAGGAAAAGAGGAAGGCCTAAGATAAGTTTTATGGATGTGGTGAGAGAGGACATGCAGGTGGTTGGTGTGACAGAACAAGATGCAGAGGACAGGAAGAAATGGAAACAGATGATCCGCTGTGGTGACCCCTAACGGGAACAGCCAAAAGAGAAGAAGTAATCAGAGAAAAGAAAAATTCTACTGGTAGAATCTCTTTTCTAATTAAAGTAGCAACAGTAGACTGTTTCAATAATGATTTGAAACTGGGGCCCCGGAAAACAGGAAGGTGCTGGATCCTCTGCTGAAATATTCAGAGGGAGAGAAGATATCAAGTGTACACTAGTCTACCCAGAGATGAGATAGATCAGTTATGAATGGGAACCAGGAAATGTGTATCTGTTATGGCAGCAGCAGCTAATTTTCTACTGATCTGAAGCCCAATTAGCAGACCTGGGTCATTAGATTTTGTGAAATTCAATGCAGATTGCATAATTTCCAGTTCACAGGCAAATGCAATTTGTTGTTGTGAAACAGGCATACTGAAGGAAATAGACTACATATAACATACTTAATCTCCGCATTCCTTAGAGTTTGGGTAAGTATAAACTTCCCTTTGGAGTCCTGTCTTCTTGCTGTGTTCTGCCATGTGAGACTGTCAGCTGTCTGTTCTTCCTTCTGCTGCAGGGAGTTTGGGTCTGCAGGCTTTACTGTAAATGTGATGATAAAGATTCCGTGGGCATTCATTGTGACTGAAAAATAATATAGCTGATCAAACTGCTTAATCCAGCTGTGGTTAACAGTACGCTGATATTTTTGGTATGTATTTTGGAAAAGTCTATGCTTCCATGTCAGCATATCTGGACAGTTGTATTTATTTAGGTTAGCTTATGCTTTCAGTAATGATGCGGGTTAATTCGCTATCACAGACAGCACACCAAATGAATAAATTGAAGGAAAGTGGTAACTTTTTTGGTTATTAATGTTCTACTTTTTTATAATGTCTACTATGGCAAATGTCTGCTACGGTAAATCAAAGTCTGAACACAACTACATGCAAATTTATGCTCAGAACCTTTTACGTCAAGTACATTAAAACCTCTTTAGGAGAAAGAATTTCATGAAAATATACAAAAAAAAATATTTGGGGTAAGCAAGCCAACTGTGCCCTCATGTGAGGAGCTATATCTCCAAAACCCCTTTTACACGCACACACACATACACACAAACACACATATATATATATATAAATATATATATATATATATAAATATATATATATATATATATATATATATATATATATATATATATATTTATATATATTTATACACACACACACACATATATATATATATATATATATATATATATATATATATATATATATATATACACACACACACACACACACACATATATATATATATATATATATATATATATTTATGTGTGTGTGTGCATCTATAGGTTTACTATCAAAATTTTAAATGATACATCGTCAAATCCACTTATGCAAAGTCCGAACTCCGAATGCTGAAAAAGTCAAACACCAATATTCTGGACCGTAAAATCTCACCTCCTTCTTGAACCATATTAGCAATTGTTTTTAGGTGTGGAACGGTCAGAAATGTTGACATTCGATTTTTTTTTTTCAGCATTTGGACAATTCAGCATTAAGAATTTTGCATAAATATTTCAACAATGTGAATAAATGGTGAAGTGCACTTGACATTTTGATAGTAAACCACATCTATATATATTCTTATTTCAAGGTCACTTTAACTTGATAGATCATCCTCAGAATATGAAAATGAGTGAAACAATGTAGCTCAATCAGTTCAATATAAACCTTTCAAAATGCTTGTCTAAGGGAATAAATCATATTTGTGGAAGCTTTACCTGCATTTGAGTAATTGATTTACTTCTGGATTTGGGTGGGCGATTCCTTATGTTTGTACGATTTGATATGTATTTGACATATTGCCCTCATATTAGGTAGTGTGCTTATTGTTGTTTAAAGGGACAGCTTTTTTGTTGGGATGTTTTTCATCAGTCTCAATTACGGGAGTGAGGGAGAGGCTTCATATTATTATTTATTTACTTTTTGGGAGGTCTCTTTCCTCACCTTTTTTATATTTTGCAGCCTTTGGACAGTAAGGCAACCTCACTCTGAAAGCATGTTGGGCAGGTAGATTGTATACAGTTGATAGCACTGTGGTCCATAGTTGCAGTTTTGTAGTCTAAGAGGTGTTTGAACTTGTTGAGGGGAATCCATATTATATCAGATATTGGGCATTATTATTTACAAAAAGGAGCAAAGTTAGTATGGTTATTATAGGCACTTAATGTGAGGTGGCTACTCCTGTAGTCTGTGCACTGAATTAAAGTTAAATGTTTGGAATATCACTAGGCTGCTAGCCCTATAAAGAGGTCTTGTTTATCTCAGCACTTTAGAGTGGTTCAGCTATCAGTTCTTTGCATTCAGGAAGCCCATTTATGTGGGTCAAACATCCAGTTTTGCATAAGCTTTTGCATTGGGTAGTAAGTTCAACTAATTTGAGAAAACTCTGGATAGAGGTGTCTTATGTTTGGGACATAGGCATGTGAAGATTTAATGGTAGAAGAGGTTCTTTAGATAAAAAAATGGTTGCTTTCCTGGACTTTAAGAAACCAGAAAATGTTAAAGCTGAACAATACTTTCTAGCTGTCTTGCTACATCTCCTCCCATAAAGCCTTGAATGCTGCGAGTTGTTACAGGGTGACCATCTTGGCAAAGACCTGATCCATATTTAATGCAGTCTTGGGTTTCATTGCTTTGTGTACTAGCTCAGCACCTGAGAAAGTTCATTACACATATTACCCCAATGTTGATTGTTGTTGTTTAAAACTGACTATTAATCCTTTTTCAGATCCTGGGTATTTGTTGGTTATCGCTGGTTCAAGAAAGAAATAGTGATTACCATCTATCTGAATTAATTTGTTCTATGTGAAATCACTTGGCTTCCAATATTGGCTGGAGACTAAGAAAAATAAATAAAATAATAAAAAATTAGGGAAAAGTATATCACAGAATACCCTGACTTTCAGTGGTCCCTGCATACCAAGGCTGTATAAGTATATTTTGACAAGGGCTTAGCAATCACCTCTGCCATGAAACCCAACTAGTCTAAAACTAGCCTGACTACAGATTCAGAGATGTACACAGACAATCTCTGTACTTGTTTGGAAGGGGGTTGGGAGTGATGCTATTATTTCTTTAACATTCCTTCCAAACTTCAGACGCCAATACATTTTGTGTTGGGCTGGTAACAGAATGGTCATTATTTCTTTAACTTTTCTCAGAAACTTCAGATGGGGGCACAGAGAGTCACTATAGTGTTTATATGAGCATTGTACTATCTCTACAAGTAACAGGTTGGAAATATTGTAATCATTTTTTCCCATTTTCCTTACAATCAAACATCTGATGCATGTACATGTGGCTTTCTTTTGTTGGAGAATAAATAAGCATGCTGTTTATATATGTCTGACAGTGATAGCAGCAGTATTAGTAGTAGTAGTAGTATTAGTGCTAGTAGTTTTAGTATTAGTAGTAGTAGCAGTACTACTAATAGTAGTAGTAGTGGTTGCAATATTAGTATTAGTAGTAGCAGTACACTAACAGTAGTAGTAGAAGTAGAAGTTATAGTACTAGTATTAGTAGCAATAATGGCAGTAGTATTAGTATTAGTAGTAGTAGCAGTGGTAGTAGCAGTACTACTATTAGCAGTGGTAGCAGTAGTATTAGCATTAGCAGTAGTAGTAGTAATATTAGTATTAGAAATAACAATAGTAGTAGTAGCAATTCTAAAAGCAGTAGCAGTATAAGTAGCAGTATTAGTAGAAGTAGTAGTAGCAATAGTGGTAGTATTAGTAATAATAGTGATAGCTGTAGTAGTAGTATTAGTAGTAGCAGTAGTAGGAATAGTACTACTAGCAGCAAAAAAGTGGTAGTAACAGTAGTTGTAGCAGTACCTGCTAGCAGCATTATTAGTAGAACTGTAGCTGTACTACCAGTAGTAGTAACAGTATAAATCTCACTATGGCTTGCTAATCATCGCAAATTTAGTGACATGCCACATTATTAGTTAAAGCTAATAGTAGCAACATGACTCCCTTCTTCATTTAACATGCAGTCCAATATCTGATCAGTTGTTATTAGGTAATTATATGCTAGGCCTGTCATTTGTCCCTCATTTGCCCCTTGCCTTAATAAACTGCCCAACTAGTTTGCATATTCAATCGGCCCAACAACTGGTCATATCTTTAACTATCATTATAGCTCTACATGCCATAGTCTTGATTTGATAATGTAAGAGCCAACCTTGTCTTCATTCTAAACTCAGCATAAGCAACATTGAAAAAATACTTTTCTTAGAACTGAAACTATAACCTTACCCACTGCAGGACAATTATCCTGCTTCTGTATACTATAACTGATATTTATAGTAACTCTATTTCTGATTGTTATATTAATCTCAATACATGAGGCATTAAATTCCCACTAATCTAAAATTGTACAGGCTTTTGTTCTTTGCTTAACTCAGTCCCTTTTTACAACTATTAGTTTCTCTGTCTGAAACCACATCGAACACCTGATATTTTCAGCTAATATTTAATATCCTAACCCCAGCAATACCATTTAGACTGTAATGCCATTAAAGAAATAAAAAGCTGAGTATAGTAGAATGACAGTGGAGTAATATAATTTACATGCTCCTACAGCACAGGATTGCCAGACATCCCTATTTGAGTGGGACTGTTCCAGGATCAGCAGCCTGATCCCGAGTCCCACACTGCCAGTTAAAATCCTGGTGAAACAGCCTTCACTTTGTTTTTTTTTTTGATTGGTCCGTATACCAGCATACGGGCCAATCAAAAATCGCTAAACACCAGGCTACTTGTGTTTAATGTGGAACAGTAGGCAGTTCCGCATTAAAGAGAAGTAGCTCCATTTCGCAGTTTTTTTTTTGATTGGCTTGTATACCGGCATACAGGTCAATCAAAAATCTCTAAAAAACATGGAGCTACTTGTGTTTAATGCGGAACTGCGATGTTCTGCATTAAAGACCTTTTTTTTTGGTCTTCACTTAGTGTGAAAGACTTTTTCTTTTTTTTGT
Source organism: Protopterus annectens (assembly GCF_019279795.1). Classification (NCBI taxonomy): domain Eukaryota; kingdom Metazoa; phylum Chordata; order Ceratodontiformes; family Protopteridae; genus Protopterus; species Protopterus annectens. The sequence continues at coordinate 667,942,064 of NC_056741.1, read as the reverse complement.
CCCTACCTGGCCTGTTGGAAATCTGGCAACCCTGCTACAGCATAACATCTAATCATATAATTTGCCATGCAACAATCAAATAATTTGCAGCAGGTTTCCAACAGGCCAACAGTGTTCCTACCTCAAAACAATTTGAAATTTATACTCCCTGATAATACATAATTCTTTTTAGTCAGTCAAACCCATTCGGTATTAGGAATTCAAATTAGTCATGTTAAATCTTATATTATATTATAACAATCCAGTCCTCATGCACTTCCCTGCTAAGAATTCACATAATCCTGCTACAATGTGAATGCAAACATGAAGCACAGTAAATATTATAGGTAAAATAGTTCCTTATTTTTCTGTGCTTATAATATTATTTTTTACCTCATCACACAATGCTCAATATACATTCTCCAACTCAGTTTGAAATACATCCTTCTCAGAACATCTTCCATAAGCTTAATGTATTATTAACCACATCAGAGCATACTAATCTTCATATAGTTATGACCTAGTAGCTTACCTCATTTTGTTTTTAACTGTAAAGTCTAATAAATAATGGAATAGCCTAATTAAATCTTCTATTATCCCATTTATTTAGGAGGTCAAAACGTTAGCTGTAATACCACCCAGTACATATTGTACCCTCCCTTTAACTCTGTGGGTCATCACAGCAAATAATTATTATTATTTTTGGAGGAAAACACTCATACATAAATATTTCCACTCATATACAAATACTCAATGCAAATTGAATTTTGAGCTACCATAGCACAATATGCATTAAACATATATTTTCTTATGAAATCAATCATAACAGCATGCATGTCTTTAAAAGACAAAGTGCACTGAAAGTTCCATTGCTAAGCTAGGCAACAGATATAAAATCCCAAACAAATGAACACACACTGTCTCATATTGTGTTGACTGCCTCATTTAGTTTTCCTACTTATTTTCTTTGATGGATGTGAATAAAAAATCCTCCAAAATCGTCTTCATTTGAGATTTGTCAATATAATAGAAATAATAATAAACACATCATTAAGAGTCTTAAAAACAAATCAATCATAAAAAATGAAATAGTTTTTAATCACTGTATACCCCTGTTAATTGACTCACCAAACAGTAATCCCAAATATTCATCATGTGTTCATAATTATATGTAAAATAAGCATTTAGTAACATACAAACAAAGCTGCAATAACATACTTCTGTACAACTGGTGTGTCTGTCTATAGTCTTGAATGTTCATCATGTGATCATCACACAAGTATTAAATGTCATGAAGTCCTGTACATAAATTTTTTAAATCTGTTCACTTGTCTTCTCAACAAACACACATTTCCACATGCAAAGTACATATGAAAAATCCTCTGACTCATGCTTTGCTGTAAGATTCACCTTTATCCACTGACCCTTGTGCCCTAGATTGTGACTCTGTGGCTCCTTATTGAAATGTCTTTGCTTGTAATGCCAAATGCCAACACAAAGAAAAAAGGCCAAAAACCCAGGAAAAAATTAATATTGAAAATTGCTTTTTTCCTTTAAAGTTGTTTTTACAGGGGGAACCCCCTCAACCCTGGAACATGTATCTATACCAAGATATGTAAGTCCATTTTATTGACTATTCAGTTTCCATTTTACATGACTTGCAAGACTGGGTCCTGACTTTTCAAACAGTTACTGACTGTTTAATCCATAAACTGACTTCTAAAAAAATCCAGTCCATTTATATTCTATAATCAGTCTATGACACTTTTTCATAACTTTGGTAAACTGTGACTGTTGCATTAAGGTGGTCTCTGTAAAAAGCATTGTCAGCATTTGCAGGTTTACCTTCCACAAAGCACTTCTTACTGGTATGCCAAATCTGTCAAACCACATATTCCTTCTCATAACAAACCACAAAATGTAACAGATTACTTATTGCTTTCCCATTACAATCTCTGCAGACGTCAAAGGCAAATGATAAGCCTTGTGAATTT